>NC_051403.1:46994452-46999794 GCF_015228065.2 Penaeus monodon
CCCACCCCTTTTTTCATCCCCCCCCCCAGACCCCCGTTGGGTAGAGGAAATATATAAAAAATCTGATTTTGGAACTTAGTCTCTGGGAGGGTGCGTCGCTCTCGGTGACAATTACCTCCTTTGGTCCTTTACTGACACTCAAATCAAACTGAAGCCACTCCATACCCCCCCCCCATCCCCCGGTTCCCCACGTGTCCCCCAAGATTGGTGGCGGGAATTGGGGGACCTAGTCACTGGCGAGTGCGTCCATACCGTAAAGAATTACCAAAGATTTTAGTAAAAATATGACTAAAATTGATAAAATGCAAAATAAAAAGGGTTATAGAAAAACTCAAAGTTACGGGTTCTGTATTTTACTAAAGGAGTGGCAGCGTACATCAACATAACCAATATAATCACTATTACCTTAATATATTTGATGTCTCTGATGTTTCCGATGTCGAGTTTCACCGCCTCACAATACGATAAGATAATTATATAAAATGAACACAATATAAATATATATAAATCGAAAATAAAAACAAGAGTCTCTTTCTGACTTCGCTGAAGTTTCGGGCCTGAGTGGCAGTTCCTCTACTATTGTTTATGCCTGCGTGTTTCCACCTGCGCAGTGCCATCAGCGCACAGCGGCAATTAGGTAACCAGCGTCTTTTCCCTTGCGCAAAACCATGTGCCGGTTGGATTTTCCTCTCGTGCATGTAAAATAGTAGTATTTACAATGAAATTGTAGCGCTTAATTCTCAGTTTCGTGTAGCTGACTGCGCATCCGCGCAGAGGGCACCCTCATCGGCTACGGCCAGCGGATACGAGGGGAAACTCCAGCATTTCACTCGCTGCATAAGGAAATTCAGTATACAGATAGCAAGAATTCCTATATGTGGCACCGAAGTCAAACCAGACAATGTGACGTGGTTATTACCAGAATACATTTAGGTTACAGAATGTACTGGCAACTGCACGGTGCAAGAAGTGCAGATGAATCTAGATGTAGACTGTAACGAAGAAAATAAGTGAACGTTTGAGCACTATAACTCGAAATGCCATGTTATACAACCAAGACCACCTAGCATGAGGTATAAAGAACTATGTGAATATTTAATTTCATCTCATACATTAAACGATATACTTGTACTATATCCTAAATTTACTATGTAAAACTGCCGTAAACAAAGAACTTTGTTATGTAAACACAGTGGCGAAAGCATATCAACGTAGTTTTTTTTATGATGTATGATTTATATTTTTATTTTACCATGTACAATTACAGTAGTCACAGAACTGTACTATGTCAAATATATGTAAAACTGTAATCACGGTTGCCCACGCCTGAGCAGGTAGCCAGGGTAGTAAATACATTGACTTACCTAAGGAAATGCACATCACCTAGCGATGGATCCCAATCACCAGTCTCAAGCTTGACTCCGACACATTTTATTCATGATTAACCCCCTGGACCCCAAGACTTTGTCATCACAGGCCTGGAGGAAAGAGTTGAACCGCAGGCAAAGGGAAAGGGCGCGTCCGCTCGTTGGCTTCTGCACGCTTTGGCCAGGCGGCCTCATGACACGACCTCCTCCCGGACCTTTTCTTTCGGTGTCTTCCAGCTTCGCTCCGCGTGTGTGTGGGCAACGGTGCCGGGGTCTACAAAATTATATTTGACGATTACATTAAGATGTTTATATCTTTCGTCTTGAAGGGGGTCATGTCTTCATGTTGACCATTCGCGAATTTCATCTATTACTATTGTCTGGACAGGTCCGTGCCGCTTGGGCGGCAAAGTATTCTTCCTTTCCCCCCCCCCCCAAAAAAAAAAATACCCACTGGCCGTCTATGATCCCCCTTTTGTGATTCTTTCCCAAACTTCGATTCGTCAATTTCGAAGGTTTTGCCCGGTCCGCCAACTTTCCTTTCGCCTCCAAGCGCACACCAATAAATATCTCTGCGAACACAAAACCAGTCACATGCAGTTTTATCGCGATTCCCCGGATATAAACGATGGGTCATTATTTAAGTTAAATATATCACAAGTCTTTAATTTACTTTGTTGAACTGGGTCGCGTAAAGTTAAAATATAAATCATAGTAATACGTAAGAAAATAAAAATGCTGAAGACGTAGAGTAAAATGATGAAAAAGCATTCAAATGAAAGAATATATATTTAAATAAAACTATACACGAAAAAATAAAACAAACTTAAAAGATTAAACAGTAACATTTTAAAGATTCTTTTTTTCCTGAAAAAAAAAGAAAGAAAGAAAAAAAAATATATATATATATTACATATATATATATATAATATATATATATTTTATATAATATATATATATATATATATAATATATATATAACTTCCATAATAGACTAATACCAATAAAATGCCAAATTTAGAAGTTTACAATATACGGAAGTTGGGTTCAACCAAGCTTCGGTCGGACCAATATATATATTAGGAAGAATTGCAATTAGTAATCTATTGTGAAGTTATATATATATATAAAATATATAATATAAAATAATATATATATATTATATTGTATAATTATATAATATATATATAATATATATATATATTATATATATAATAATATATAAGTGGAAACTTCCCATAATAGGCACCTCAAGGGACCCAGCCAAAAGTGCCAATTTCGAGAAGTTACCAAGTCCGGGAAGTTGGGGTTCAACGCAACGCTTCGGTCGGGACCGCAGAAAATCCGCCTATTAGGGGAAGTTGCCAAGTCCGCCCAAATGCCTATTGTGGGGAAATTATATATATAATTTTATATATAAAATATATTTTATATATAATATATATATATATATATATATAATTTTACTATATATTATATTATAATAATATATCATAATATAATATATATATATCATTTTGTATAAAATAAAATATTTGTATATATATAAATTTGTTTTTAATAATATATTATATTATTTTATAATATAATATTATATATATATATATATTTATATATATATATAAAATATTAAAAAATTTTGTATATATAAAATTGTTTTATTATATATATTATATATATACATATATAAATTTATTAAATTATATATATATATATATATATATATATAATTATTTTATTATTATATATAAGGATAAGTAAAAACAAGGATGACGCACACAATGGTTGAGAACACGTGTTTCGCGCTCCTTGCGAGGGAGCCGCGCGGTTTCGAGGGGCACTGCCGAATTTTGGAGTGCTTGGTAAATTGAAGTAGATTTTTTTAAATCATCAAACATTCATAAAAAAGAGAATTTTAGAGAAAAAACTACGAAAAATAAAAATCAACGATGACGTTAAATATCACGAATCTAGGGGGCGCTACTAACCCTTTTAGATAACTTTAGTAAATTAAATTTACTACGGGCCCAGAAATAAAAACCTTCCCTGGTGCCAGTTTTCCTAAGTGTCAGGAAAGGTGTTACAAGAATCTGGTTGAAAAAGAGATAACATTTTAATACAGAGAAAAATTTTTTTCGTGTAAGTGAAACAATAATGAGCACCAATTTCGACCGGAATGGTGCAAGGGAAGGCCGTTTCTCCCTCCCTTTTTTACCAGTGCTTCTAATTGCACTTAGATTTTTTTAATTATCATTCTTCAAAAATTTTTTTCTCACCCTACCAAATTCACAATTCCACGATGACGTTAATTCCTCTAGCGGCGTACTCCTTTGAGATAACTTCAGTCACTTCCTTCCTACGGGCAACTCAATTCCTTCATGATGCAAGTTTGCAAGGTCAAAGAATTACTAGAATCGGGTTTAAAGAAGAGAAACATTTTAATACAATTTAATTATTTTCCTGGTCGTCTTTAATGATGGTAATAAAAATTTGCAACCATTTAATTCAGACCGGAATAGTGCAAGGATATATGCCAGATTTTTTTATTTCCTTTATATTTATATGCCTTCCTATCCTCTCTTCTATCTATATATTATTATTCGTACCCTCATATCCTTAATTATCATTCTCACTTATTGCTTTCCTTCCTACCTTATTTTTTATTCATATCTATTCATATTCCTCCTATTCCTTAATGATAATATGAAACAACAAAATAACTATCTAATATATACTAAGATAATATGCATACAAGTAGTATGTGTATATATATATATATAATATATATAATATATATATATATATATATATATATATATCAGTTGTTTCTACTTTGATATTTGCTCTGTTCGTTTAATCGTATTTCTACCATTCCGATCTCCATCCTCCCTTTCCCCTTCCTTCTGTTCAAAGGCCGCGCTTCAGCTTCGCCCGTAAGGTAGCTTCAGCCGGATCGGTCCCTCGGGTCCCCTTCATATCTGCGTAGAAGTCGGGAAAGCAGTTCGGTGGCGAGAGTGAAGTTAGGTTCACGCAAGGAAAGGCAAGGTTAAGTGATCTAGGGAAAGAAAATGAAGGAAAATAAAAGATAAAGGGTAAAAGCTTCATTTGTGCGGATTGCACAGGAGTTTAGGCTCAGATAGACTACACTGCAACCGATATCCTGCAGGATATTGCAGAGCATCTTGGCGGACGAAGGGTGAGAATTAGCTCAATGGACTTTCGACGCCAATTCAATTCTTTAGGAGCACCTCAGGCGTGACTGTGATTTCGGTTTCGCTGGCTATTTGCCATTTTATTTTCCTTCCCCACCTTTTCCTCTTCGGTTTGTCTGCCGGTTGTCTACCCGTCCCTCCCTTCCGTCTGTCTGCCTCTTTCCGGCCTCCCTCTCCTTCTGTCTGTTTCCCTCCCCGATCCCTCCCTTCTCTCTGTCTGTCTGTCCGTCCGTACGTCCCTCCCTTCTCTCTGTCTTCTGTCCGTCCGTCCGTACGTCCCTCCCTTCTCTCTTCGTTTTTTTTCTGTCAATGGCTCCGTAAATGCATGCTGTTTCGCAAGCTCTGGAATTGACGTGTATTTTCTATCTCTCTCTCTCTCTCCTCTCTCTCCCTCTCTCTCTCTCCCTCCCTCTCCCCCTTCTCCTCTCTCTCTCTCCCCTCCTCCTCCCCTTTTCTCTCTCCCCCTCTCTCTCCTCTCTCCTTCCCCCCTTTTCTTCTCCCTCTCTCTCTCCTCTCTCCTCTCCCTCTCTCTCCTCTCCTCTCTCCTCCTCCCTCCTCTCTCCCCTCCCTCGCCTCCTCCCTCTCCTCGCCTCTTCCCCCTCTCTCTCCCTTCTTCTTTTCTCTCCCCTCTCCCCCTCTCCTCCTCTCCCCTTTCTCTCCTTTCTCTCTTTTCTCCCCTCTCTCCTCTCCCCTTCTCTTCTTCCCCTCCTCCTTCTCCTCTCTCTCTCTCCTCTCTCTCTCTCTCTCTCTCCTCCTCCTCTCT
>NC_051403.1:46999894-47012394 GCF_015228065.2 Penaeus monodon
TCAAACTCTACGCACCATCAATCGCCAACTTTCGGGGGGGGGATCTACGGGAACCAAACCCATCGTTCGGTAAAAATCTACGGGATTTCACATCATTCTGATCCCCTGTGGTAATCGTACATTGCGTCCTAACCAATAAACCAACCTTAATCCTGTGGGATTTACACACTACGATCTATATATTCCCTGGACCCCCATGGTAATATATACGCCTAGCCAGTGGCCTACGCCCCCTGGACCCCCAGGGTAAAACCACATACCTTTATAACGCGAAACACCGAACGTTTCTTCGCTACCGTCTATGGTCACAATTGGTTTCTAATCACTTTTTTCGCATTTGGGGCACTTGATGGGTTCAAATATCAGGCTGTGATAGAGACTAATGTCTATTTGTCCTGTATATCCACAATATGGCTTTAAAAATGACCCGGAATCGACGCAGCACTGGAAATAAAACATTTTTCACCGGCATTTCTCGACATAATGGCGTTGCTGGCTGTCAAATCTCCTGGTGGAAAAACGCACAGGCACACGAGGATATTGTATAAAATAGTGTAAATAATTACCAAAACACGAAAAAGATGTATAATAGAAGTAAAAGAATCCATTAAATATATGAAATTGGAAAAACGGGCACTGGTAATTACAAAATAATCATTTTCACAAGCACTTAGCAATAGAAGGAATACTTGTTAGATCGCAGTAATGAGTTATGTGTCACATTTGTTTTGATTCTTGCAAAGTAAACATGGAAGGGACTTAAAAAATGAAGGGGCGATTTTCACTCTTGTCTGTCCTCTATATCCCTTATTTTCAATTTGCACATGTTTTGCCATAGATGAAAAGGGCCTTAGTTTTAGTCAAGGTAACCACTCCATACACTTAATTTACTGTACTCCTGGTTGACAAGCACATTTCCTTAATTTGTGGCGTTACCGTTCGTGTCTGCAAATTAGTTCCTGTACCGACGACTGTAACTTTTTGTTTTCTACGAGATTACCACCTTTCAATTTGCCCTAGCTTAGTGCGTCTATACCGTAAATGTTAACCCATCTATTTATTGTTCATATATATTCGCTGTTAGCCGTTTTTGCGTTAAAAAATTGTTTCCATGCTTATTTTCTCAAACCTATTAAGATTTTTGATTGCTTAACTACTCAAACCACGCAGTCAATGTTTAAGCTATTTCGAGTATGCAGTTAACACCTGCACATTTCTAGAATACAACGGTGACCTGCCTCATTCTTCTCAGTGACAATGACCGATGTGTGTCATCTGTGGTATGGTGGTGTATTAGACTTCCACTCTAAATTTTATGGAAAAACAGAAGACCTTATCATCTTTTTTACAGAATCATGGACTTTTATTAATTGAAAAAAGTGTGAAAAGTGTAGTGCGATTTGTAAACTATCCCGGATTCCAATCAAAGACTGCATCGGTTCCTCCTTGCCGCTACTAATTTGTACCCTCCGCAGTAAGGTACGTTGTCATATCATATTCATCTTTTTGTTTTCTTTTGTTTTATACTGCAGAAGAGTTAAAGAGGGGGGTCCTTGGCTAAGTAAATAAATATACTGGTAAGACAAGTAAAAAAAACAGACCTGTTTCAAGCTCTATCTTGCTATGCATATCGTGGTGAAGAGAATGTTTGCCAGGGGGTGTTGGGGGGCAGAGCCCCCCATATATTGGGTATAGAACCCTATTACATTGGCTTGCAGGGGTATTGATACTGGTATACGGCTTCACTCTTTATTTCTAAGAGTTGACACACAATATAGGAACACACGAGACATGTCTATTTATAGGGGTAATCGCGGTATGCGGGTCGCGGCCAGCTAGCCCGGAGGGAGAGGGCGAAGCTGACCTTACCGCGTCGGGTGCTTGACACGAACTCCCTGGTCAAACGAGATCAGATGACCTCGTCATCTATGCCCTCGCTGAGTGAATGGTTCCAACTGGGACTTGGAACCACGTGGTCCACTGGTAATAGAAATAGAATTGTGCACATGCTATATTGCTTGGCCACCTACTCACGCCTCGCCCTCGAGACGCCTTCAAGGGTGACCTAACTTGGCTTGTCGTCTCGTTCTCGTGCGTTGTCCTGGTGCATCTTCGTGGCTGCTCGTCCCTGTTGTACTCATCCTCCTGGTCCTCGGTGTAATTGGTCCGTCCTCGATGTCGACACGTCCTCGAAAGTCTTGCACAGGTCCTCCTTGACTTCGGATTCGTCTAGACCTCCACGTAGTCCTGGTCCAGGCCTAACTCGGCGGCGTCCTCGTCCACACGTCCTCACAGATCTTGTCCAGGTCCTTCTTGCGTCCACACGTCCTCGCAATCTTCATCTGGATCTACGGGCGTCGGGGCAGGGTCGGCATCTCGGGGCAGTTGATACCTGCGCTACAAGCTCCTGGAGTTGACCGGATCTGCAGGCGTCCGCCAGGCGTCGCCCATGCACTGCATCCTGGGGTGACTGGTACCTGCGGCAAGTTGCTGGTGCTTCTATGGGGAGTCCGGCAGGCAGCGCCCGTCCACTACATTATGGGATGGCTTAACACCTGCTCTGATGACATCTGGCCGCAGGCCTATGGCGATCTTCCGATGACGTCCTTCTTACAGCATCCTAAGGGTCCTCCTTCGGTGCTGTGTCGGTCTGACTGCAATATATAGTCGGGGAACCAGATCATACAAGTAAGGCCCAGAGTAAGAGAAAAAGAAAGGCAACAGAGAAGAGGGGGTGTTAACTACCACTAGCCGGTTATTTATAATAAATTGTGCTTTTTAATGTTGGTTTTTAAGTTATTTTCGTCTTTTTTTCATTTTGTGTTTTATTTTCACAAAGATAAAGAAGAAAATAAGAGAGGGAGACGTCAATAGCGATCCGCATGGACCTGGCTTGAACTACCAACCGTCTCTGATAGATATGAGAGTATATAAGGGAAACGACAACGGCAATCTTCAAGGATTTACTTGAACCAGTTTTCGTCATACAGGGAAGAAATAAATGTAACTTGTACATCATGTATGAGTCACTCGTCACGACTGACAAAATTACAGGCTAAAGAGATACATCATAAATCTTTACGCCGGCACTAAGACAGCAACCAACCCTATTAATGAAAAGCTATCAGTGTCTTTTGTCCTGCGTGTGTGAGTGAGGTGAGTGTTTATGTGTGTGTATGCGTGTGTGAGTAACAGCTAGCGTGAATGAGAGGGAAAGTGAGAGTGACCTCACACAGAGAATGAATCACAAACACGAATATTAACGTTCACTATAACAAAACTGAAGTAAATTAGCAATGCTAGCTATTTAGAATTATTTCAACTACCACATTGAATTCAACATTTAATGATATGCGACAGAATGTATGCATGAATGAATGGTGACATGAAAAAATATTCGCAAGCTATTTAACAAGCAAATCTTCTTGGGGTCAGAAATCTGAACTGCCGAGGTACATGTCTAGCTACGCATGTTAGACTTCATTAACGGGGGGATCCTATACCCAAATGCCGTATATGACTGAAGCGACTGGAGCCAGGAAAATCTATAAATAACCTGCTCTTTTCTGCATATCTGTGATGGGCGCCCGCGAAATTCCCTAAGGATATCTATATTATCACGAATCACACAAACGCTTGGTATATACCCAAAGCATGCAAGCGACTTCAAGAGGGTGAGAAAGGTATGATTAATAAGCGAATAATGATTCTAGCTTAAACCCTAGTCCTACATTAATTAACAGACGTAACCGCGGGTCAGACCGACTCAAAGGTGCCGATCGAACGAATAGGTTTAGTAGGTTTATTGTACCTACTTTCGAACGACGGAGCGCAGATCTATTAGGCGTTTATGCAACTCCGGGGCAATAGCAGGCAATCCTGGGCACTGTGATATGGGGGAAGATCCTACGCTATATTCAAAATAATACATTTTAATGAAATTGCATTACATGCTCCGTTCTAGCGCCGATAGATCGTGTCACCAAAGCAATGTAACAATGCTAAGTTAATCCCCAAGGCGTTAACAAAACAACAACCAAATTACAGGGAACCAAGCAGTCATCTTGACCCTTCCCATGTCGCCACCGACCGGGAAAAGAGAAAGCGAGGTCAAGTCAAGACGGGAAAACAACCTTTTCTCATCCAAAGTGACGGCAAGCGAAAGAGAAGGGTCGGTCAGGTCGGGGCGAAGGGAGGAATGAGATAAAATTAAATGATATTCGTGATAAGATAAAATCACGAACGCATTAAATTCGTTGCAGATGAAACAACATAAATCTCTAAAAATGAGAGAAAATAATTAATTACTTAACTAATGAACAATATTCATGTTTATTGACCACATACTCGATCACACAGAAATGCGATCTGAGGTGAAGGGAATAGTACAAGAACGTGCCAATGGCTTAACACATATATGGGCAAAGAAGGAATGGAAAAGAAATAAGAAAAGGGGACCCAGACGTGTACTTACGTGTTTTTTTGTTGTTGTTTTTTTCTTAGCCATGTCCTGAAGCGGTCGAGTGGATTTTCTTCGAAGGTTTGCGTTCATGCTGCGAGCCAGAAGGACGCAGCCCCACCCTGCCACCAGATATAACAGGTATGCGTACTCTAGTACAGTGGCTGACAGGGACTCAAAACACACGTAAAGGGGTGAACACACGCTAAGACCACGCTACGTCTTGGCTTAGGGGTAATAGTGCTGCGCGCGGTCACATGTCGGTCAGCCCGCCGGGAGGGAGGCAAGGGCTAAACCAACCTTACCGTGCTAGTCGCTGGCGACGAACTCTCTGGTCAAACGAGATCAGATGACCTCATCATCTATGCCCTCGCTGAGTGAATGGTTCCTATTGGGACTTGGAGCCAGGTGGTCCACTGGTAACAGAAATAGAATTATGCACATGCTATACCCCATCACCCTCCCCTTGGGTAGTGCCCGAAGGGCACGCCCAGTTACAGCAACTTGGATTGTGGAGTAAATTTTGTGGCGTTAACCGTGTGCGCTTCTTGCTCTTTCCTAATTTTTATGGCGGGCATAATCAAACACTCGCATTTTTTTTTCATCATGAATATGAAATTTGGCTCCAAAAAGTCGCATTCTATGATCTTCGTAAATATGAAATTTGGCTCGCATTTCCGAAAAGTCGCATTCTTTGATGTTTGTAAATATGAAGTTTGGTTCACGTTTCCGAAAAGTCGCATTTCTTTGCATTCATAATTTCCTTTGGGGTTAATGTTACCGAGAGTGACGCACTGAGATAGAGAAAAATGGACATTGCCATCTTGAAGAGCATAAAAAAATAGAGTAGGAAGCAATATATGTAAATCTGCAGTGGCCGTATATTAACCGGGAAATGACAAAAATAGGCCCCGCAGAACACCGCTCTGAGGCTAAGTCCCCATCCATGTTTACCTTGCAGGACCAAAACAAATTTGACGCGTAACTCATTAATGGATATAGCAAGTAGTCCATGTATTACTACGCGCTTGTGAGAATGATGATTTTGTAATTACCAGGGCCCATTTTTCCAATTTCATATATTTAATGGATTCTTTTACTTTTATTACACATATTTTACGTGTTTTTGGTAATTATTTACACCATTTTATACAATATCATTGTGCGCCTGCGCGTTTGCCACCGGGAGATTTGACAGGCCGTGCAACGTCATTACGTCGAGAAACGCCGGTGAGTAATGTATTATTTCGAGTGCTGCGTCGATTCCGGGTCATTTTGAAAGCCATCGTGTGGATATACAGGACAAATAGACATTAGTCTCTATCAGAGCCTGATATTTGAACCCATCAATGCCCCAAATGGCGAAAAAAGAGATTAGAAACCAAGCAATTGTGACCATAGACAGAAGCGAAGAAACGTTTGGTGTTTCGCGATATAAAGGTATGTGGTTTTACCCTGGGGGTCCAGGTGGCATAGCCCCCTGGCTAGGCGTATATATTACCACGGGGTCCAGGGGGCAGAGCCGCCTGGCTAGGCGTATATATTATCACGGGGGTCCAGGGGGCTCTGCCCCCTGGCTAGGCGTATATATTATCACGGGGGTCCAGGGGGCAGAGCCCCCTGGCTAGGGAATATATAGATCGCAGTGTATAAATCACAGAGGGTTAAGGATAGGTTGGTTTATTGGTTAGGACGCAATGTACGATTACCACGGTGGATCTGGATTATGTAAAATCCCGTAGATTTTTGCCGAACGACGGGTTTTATTCCCGTAGAGTTTTTCGAAAACTGGCGCGTCAGTACGTAGACTTTCAAAGGTGGCGGGAACGTCCGTAGAGTTTCCTTAGCCGATTTTAACCGTATTTTTGTGCTTGTTTACTTCGTTCGTCGGACAATGTTTGGCTTGGGTTTTCGAAAAATCGACTTTTTTACGTTTCATAAATCACTTTTTTTTTTATTTCTTCAGGTTCCTATTGACATCCAGTGCTATCCTTTATCCCCCCCTTCAACCCCCGGTTCCCCACGCATCCCCCAAGATCGTTGGGTAGAGGAAATATATAAAAAATCTGATTTTGGAACTTAGTCTCTGGGAGGGTGCGTCGCTCTCGGTGACAATTACCTCCTTTGGTCCTTTACTGACACTCAAATCAAACTGAAGCCACTCCATACCCCCCCCCCATCCCCCGGTTCCCCACGTGTCCCCCAAGATTGGTGGCGGGAATTGGGGGACCTAGTCACTGGCGAGTGCGTCCATACCGTAAAGAATTACCAAAGATTTTAGTAAAAATATGACTAAAATTGATAAAATGCAAAATAAAAAGGGTTATAGAAAAACTCAAAGTTACGGGTTCTGTATTTTACTAAAGGAGTGGCAGCGTACATCAACATAACCAATATAATCACTATTACCTTAATATATTTGATGTCTCTGATGTTTCCGATGTCGAGTTTCACCGCCTCACAATACGATAAGATAATTATATAAAATGAACACAATATAAATATATATAAATCGAAAATAAAAACAAGAGTCTCTTTCTGACTTCGCTGAAGTTTCGGGCCTGAGTGGCAGTTCCTCTACTATTGTTTATGCCTGCGTGTTTCCACCTGCGCAGTGCCATCAGCGCACAGCGGCAATTAGGTAACCAGCGTCTTTTCCCTTGCGCAAAACCATGTGCCGGTTGGATTTTCCTCTCGTGCATGTATAATAGTAGTATTTACAATGAAATTGTAGCGCTTAATTCTCAGTTTCGTGTAGCTGACTGCGCATCCGCGCAGAGGGCACCCTCATCGGCTACGGCCAGCGGATACGAGGGGAAACTCCAGCATTTCACTCGCTGCATAAGGAAATTCAGTATACAGATAGCAAGAATTCCTATATGTGGCACCGAAGTCAAACCAGACAATGTGACGTGGTTATTACCAGAATACATTTAGGTTACAGAATGTACTGGCAACTGCACGGTGCAAGAAGTGCAGATGAATCTAGATGTAGACTGTAACGAAGAAAATAAGTGAACGTTTGAGCACTATAACTCGAAATGCCATGTTATACAACCAAGACCACCTAGCATGAGGTATAAAGAACTATGTGAATATTTAATTTCATCTCATACATTAAACGATATACTTGTACTATATCCTAAATTTACTATGTAAAACTGCCGTAAACAAAGAACTTTGTTATGTAAACACAGTGGCAAAAGCATATCAACGTAGTTTTTTTATGATGTATAATTTATATTTTTATTTTACCATGTACAATTACAGTAGTCACAGAACTGTACTATGTCAAATATATGTAAAACTGTAATCACGGTTGCCCACGCCTGAGCAGGTAGCCAGGGTAGTAAATACATTGACTTACCTAAGGAAATGCACATCACCTAGCGATGGATCCCAATCACCAGTCTCAAGCTTGACTCCGACACATTTTATTCATGATTAACCCCCTGGACCCCAAGACTTTGTCATCACAGGCCTGGAGGAAAGAGTTGAACCGCAGGCAAAGGGAAAGGGCGCGTCCGCTCGTTGGCTTCTGCACGCTTTGGCCAGGCGGCCTCATGACACGACCTCCTCCCGGACCTTTTCTTTCGGTGTCTTCCAGCTTCGCTCCGCGTGTGTGTGGGCAACGGTGCCGGGGTCTACAAAATTATATTTGACGATTACATTAAGATGTTTATATCCTTCGTCTTGAAGGGGGTCATGTCTTCATGTTGACCATTCGCGAATTTCATCTATTACTATTGTCTGGACAGATCCGTGCCGCTTGGGCGGCAAAGTATTCTTCCTTCCCCCCCCCAAAAAAAAAAAAAATACCCACTGGCCGTCTATGATCCCCCTTTTGTGATTCTTTCCCAAACTTCGATTCGTCAATTTCGAAGGTTTTGCCCGGTCCGCCAACTTTCCTTTCGCCTCCAAGCGCACACCAATAAATATCTCTGCGAACACAAAACCAGTCACATGCAGTTTTATCGCGATTCCCCGGATGTAAACGATGGGTCATTATTTAAGTTAAATATATCACAAGTCTTTAATTTACTTTGTTGAACTGGGTCGCGTAAAGTTAAAATATAAATCATAGTAATACGTAAGAAAATAAAAATGCTGAAGACGTAGAGTAAAATGATGAAAAAGCATTCAAATGAAAGAATATATATTTAAATAAAACTATACACGAAAAAATAAAACAAACTTAAAAGATTAAACAGTAACATTTTAAAGATTCTTTTTTTCCTGAAAAAAAAAGAAAGAAAGAAAAAAAAATATATATATATATATACATATATATATATATATATATATATATATATATATATATAATAATATATATATCTATATATATATAATAATATACATATATATATATATATATATATATATATATATATATCTATATATATGTATATATATAATATATATATATATATATCATATTATATATATATATATATATATATAGTGGAACTTCCCATAATAGGCACCTCAAGGGACCCAGCCAAAAGTGCCAATTTCGAGAAGTTACCAAGTCCGGGAAGTTGGGGTTCAACGCAACGCTTCGGTCGGGACCGCAGAAAATCCGCCTATTAGGGGAAGTTGCCAAGTCCGGCAAGTGCCTATTGTGGGAAGTTATATATATATATATATAAATATATATATATATATATATATATATATATAATTATATATATATATATATATATATATGTATATATATATATATATATATATATATTTATATTTACAATATATATATATTATATATATATATATATATATATATACTATTATATATATATATTTTATTTTAAATCTTATTATATTATATATATATATAATATATATATATGTATTACATATAATAAATTTGTATATATATATATATATATATATATATATATATATATATATATATATATATATGTATATATATAAAGGATAAGTAAAAAACAAGGATGACGCACACAATGGTTGAGAACACGTGTTTCGCGCTCCTTGCGAGGGGAGCCGCGCGGATCGAGGGGGCACTGCCGAATTTTGGAGTGACTTGGGTAAATTGAAGTAGATTAGTTTTAAATCATCAAACATTCATAAAAAAAGAGAATTTTAGAGAAAAAACTACGAAAAATAAAAAGTCAACGATGACGTTAAATATCACGAATCTAGGGGGCGCTACTAACCTTTGAGATAACTTCAGTAAATTAATTCACTACGGGCCAGAACTAAAGCCTTCCCTGGTGCCAGTTTTCCTAAGTGTCAGGAAAGGTGTTACAAGAATCTGGTTGAGAAGAGATAACATTTTAATACAGAGTAATTATTTTCCTGGTCGGTCGTTTCAGTGGTGGAATCAATAATTGCAACGCATTTCATTCGACGCCGGAATGAGGTGCAAGGAGATATGGCCAGCTTTTCTTTCTCCTTCCCTCTTTACCTTTCTACTTCCCTTATTTCCTTCCTTCTTTCCTTCTTCCGTTTCTTCCCTCTTTTCTTCCTCCCTCCTCTCCTTCATTCACTCATTCCTCCCTTCTTGCCTTCCTTCCTTCCTTCCTTCCTCCCTTCTTTCTTTCCTTCCTCCCTCCCTTCCTTCATGCATTCCTCCATTCCTTAATGATAAATTATGAGGAAAAGACAAAGACAAACTAGCTAATGAGGTAAACTAAGATAAGGATGCACGCAGACAAATGTATATATATATATATATATATATATATATATATATAATATTAATATATATATATATATATATAATATCTATATACATATATATATATTATATTAATATATATATATATATATATATATATATATTATGTGATATATTATATATTTACATACAAATATACTTATATATATTATATTATATTATATATATATATACTATATATCTATATATATATCTATTATATATCATTAGTTGTTTCTACTTTGATATTGCTCTGTTCGTTTAATCGTATTTCTACCATTCTGATCTCCATCCTCTCTTTCCCCTTCCTTCTGTTCAAAGGCCGCGCTTCAGCTTCGCCCGTAAGGTAGCTTCAGCCGGATCGGTCCCTCGGGTCCCCTTCATATCTGCGTAGAAGTCGGGAAAGCAGTTCGGTGGCGAGAGTGAAGTTAGGTTCACGCAAGGAAAGGCAAGGTTAAGTGATCTAGGGAAAGAAAATGAAGGAAAATAAAAGATAAAGGGTAAAAGCTTCATTTGTGCGGATTGCACAGGAGTTTAGGCTCAGATAGACTACACTGAAAACCGATATCCTGCAGGATATTGCAGAGCATCTTGGCGGACGAAGGGTGAGAATTAGCTCAATGGACTTTCGACGCCAATTCAATTCTTTAGGAGCACCTCAGGCGTGACTGTGATTTCGGTTTCGCTGGCTATTGGGCCCTTTTTTTTCCTTCCCCCCCTTTTCCTCTTCGGTTTGTCTGCCGGTTGTCTACCCGTCCCTCCCTTCCGTCTGTCTGCCTCTTTCCGGCCTCCCTTCTCTCTGTCTATCTGTCCGTCCGTCCGTACGTCCCTCCCTTCTCTCTGTCTGTCCGTCCGTCCGTACGTCCCTCCCTTCTCTCTGTCTGTTTGTTCTGTCAATGGACTCCGTAAATGCATGCATGTTTCGCAATGCATCTGGAATGATGACGTGTATTTATGCTATCTCTCTCTCTCTCTCTCCTCTCTCTCGCTCTCGATCTGCTCTCTCTCTTCTCTCTTCTGTCTCTCTCTCTCCTCTCTCCTCTCTCCTCTTTCCTCCTCTTTCCTTCCTCTTTCCCTCTCTACTCTCTCTCCTCTCTCCTCTCGTCCTCTCTCTCTAATCCTCCTCCCTCACCTCCTCTCCCCGCTCCTCTCTCTCCGAAGCGAAAGAGCAAAGGGTTCCTCCTCCTCTCTCTCCTCCTCTCTCTCTCTCTCTCTCTCTCTCTCCTCTCTCTCTCTCCTCTCCTCCTCACCTCTCTCTCTCTCGCCTCTCTCCCTCTCATCTCGCCTCTCTCTCTTCTCTCTTCTCTGTCTCCTCTCTCTTCTCTCTTCTCTCTCTCCTCTCTCTCGGCTCTCTCTCTCTCTCCTCGCTCCTCTCTCTCTCTCTCTCTCCCTCTCTCCCTATCTCCCTCCCTCTCTCTCTCTCTCTCTCTCCCTCTCTCTCTCTCTCTCATCCTCTCTCTCTCTCTCTCTCTTCTCTCTCTCTTCTCCTCTCTCTCTCTCGTCCTCTCTCTCCTTCCGTCTTTCAATAATTGGCGGCTGTACCTATAGGCACCCCGATTCTACCTCTGAATGCTTGTTGTAATACATTGAAAAGGTGTTTTCGAGAAATGTCTTTAAAACAGAAACCGCTTTTCATCTTAGGCGACCTGAATGAATGATTTAAACAAAATCTAATGCTAAGTGAGATATGATGATTAAGAAAAATAAATTTGAACAAAATTACTAGATAAGCCTACAGACGATTACAGAAAACACCAATCTTCTCTGTTGGATTTAATAAGAAACTAAACAGACCATACATCACTATAGCACGTCGATGTCATCCCGTGTCATGTTGCTGACCATGACTTATCACGATGACGTTAAATATAAAGAAAACAAAGCAGACACCGTAATAAAACCTTGTCAGGGGGGGGCGATTTCAAACACTATATCCCTCAAATCTTTCTGCGAGCTTATACTTGTTCTAAAGAAAGTACTCTAATCAAATATTTCACTGACAGAATATGTAACGACAGTAACTATCCTTACGAAAAGTTATTAAAAGCAGCATTGATGCACTGGCTCCCTTACGTAACACGAACCGTCGACGTCCTCCTGCTCCATGGATAAATTGAGGACATTCAGAAAGCCATTATCGATAGAAACAATGCCCACCAAGCCCTTAAAAGTAACAGAAATGAGCCGCCTTCTGTTAGATTTTAAAAGTCAAAAAGAAAAATTGTAAAATCACTAATTCAACGTGCAAACAAAGAAATTATTTCAGAAATAAATTCACAAATATAAGGATAACTCTAATAACATGGAAAATTGTTAAAACGGACTATTGCCTCACAAAAAGCACCTCACTAATGATTG
>NC_051403.1:47017394-47020407 GCF_015228065.2 Penaeus monodon
AAAGTAAACAATATACTCTTGTCGTAAGCATTGAGGAGGCTCCGTGTTTTCTGCAGATATTGGCGCTTCCGAACGATTTGCCTCAAAGTTATGCTGATTTCGCCTCCACAGCTGGGAATGTATTCTTACGAGGAAAGCCAAATTCTAGACTAGCTATTTTTTCAATTATCGGAGGCATTTTCACAGCCTTTATCCTTTCTCACAGCCTTTAATCCGGTCCTTCCATCTCCTAGATAAGATAATCATATCATAATTCCACATATATTACTCAAATACTTAAGATATATAAATCATCAAATACAAATGTATCAGTACTAAATATATAAAAATAGTAATGTATCTCATTCATGCATTAATATCTAACGCATGGAGTAACACAAACCAATGTTTCATTCAAAAAGTAATACAGCATTCGCGCAGTAAAGTTTCACACTTGCATTATTTCATTCACAAAGTGATATATTATGAATGAAATTTTATTGTGTTACTCTGCGAATAAAAATAATATGCTGAGTAAATTTCAACCAATTCACTTTCACACTCACGCGAGCTTAAATACCTGGCACACTTTATTTCTTCCTGCCTCGGCTCGCCGTCAGCACAGAGCAACAGGCGGATGCAAGGGCGCCTGCCGGTATCGGAATTCGAAGGACTTGACTCCTAAGCGGTTTTGGGGGAGAGTGCGTGCGTGGGTAGATGATTGGGTAGCTGAGTGTATTTGTATGTGGACTGGAAAAGGGACTGGGGAGAGAGGGGGTGGGGGATGAGGAGGAGGAAAAGGGGATAGTGGTGGGGAAGTGGGGATGGGGGGAGAGAGGGAAAGAGGAGTAGGTGGCAGAGGGGGTGGGGAGGGAGGGAAGCCGAGGAGACGAGGCGAAAGAGTGCGTGTTTTGTGTTGTTACATGCGGCGTGTGCCGTCTCTTCGTATGTACACCTAATAATGCGTTAATTTATACATCCATTAATGTGTGTCTCTGCGTACACGTGTCTTAAGTGAATAAGTGTATATTTCAGGTTAGCTATCGATTCGCTCTTTTCCCGAATCTTAATATTTACAGCGTTTTATATATCTTAGTATAAATATTAAAACAATATTCTCGACCTGCTCAGATATTCATAATGAAACTCGACAATTTGTCACATCTCGTAGGTTCATTGGAAAATTCTAACCCCCTAACTACCAGATAAGGAATGTTCGACGAAAATCCTACACATTATCGATGTTCCACAAGTTATCCATTGCCTTTGTAGACGAATACGATTAAATCTCTATTCTTAATAGCCAGAAAAAATAAATCAGAAGTATTTGTCCATTTTCCCTTAGTCCCTCTACCATTCTAATAGTCCATTCTTTCCTCCCATCAAAAGTATAACCAAATTAATCTGACTTATTAGGATGTTTCTTCAGTTTGGTTACGTTTGTTACCGTTTGGGGAGCGAGTCCGCGGGAGGTTCTGGCAGAGTCAGTTGGTAAATAATGTAAAATAAGGTTATTAAGTTTGTGCGGCCATCGTTTTTCAATAAGGCCGCACTGTAGAGAAGAAAGTGGAGGAGGAGGAGGAGGAGGAGGAGGAAGAGGAGGAAGAGGAAGAGGAAGAGGAAGAGGAGGAGGAGGAGAGGAGGAGGAGGAAGAGGAAGAGGGAGGAGGAGGAGGAGGAGATGAGAAGGAGATGAGGAGGAGAAGGGAGGAGATGAGGAGGAGAAGGGAGGAGATGATGATGATGATGATGATGATGAGTGATGATGATGATGATGAATGATGAGAGTGATGATGAGATGAGGATGATGATGATGATGAGGAGGAGGAGGAGGAGGAGGAGGAGGAGAAGGGAGATGAGGAGGAGGAGGAGGAGGGGGAGGGGGAAGAGAAAGAAGATGAGGAGGAGGCGGAGGAGGAGGAGGAGGAGGAGAAAAAGAAGAAGAAAAAATCATAATAAAATATAACCGATGATGATAATAGTGATTATGATAATAATAGTATCTGCAGTAGATTACAATAACAACAACAACAACAATAACAACTACAACAACAACAACAATAATAATAATAATAATAATAATAATAATAATAATAATAATAATAATAATAACAGTACTAACACTTATACTTATGCTGTACAAGTAATTATACTAATATCAGTGCTAATGCTAATACTAGTACTAATACTAATGACAACAGTAATAATTTATCAGGAAGATGAAGAAATTAAAAAACGAAACAAAAGCGAAGAAAGACTAAAATTAGCAGAAAAAATATATATTTACATTTTTCATAAATACGACGCGTGTTTTGCAGTCCGAGACAAATTACGTCATCGTCAGCCGCTACCCTTCGCTTGCCGCTGACCTCGTGACCTCGCCGGTGAACAGGTCAGCTGCCGGGGGGGGGGGGGTGACCTTTCTTTGATGCCGAGGTAATAGGGAAACAGATTAACTCGGTTGAGGGGAGGGGGGGGGGGATCTGTGGAAATCATTATTAGGTTTTCTAGGACGAGGGGACGAGAGGGAAGGGGGAGAAGGGGAGGGAGGATAGAGAGAGAGAGAAGGAAAACGATGAAAAGGACGAAAATTAGAGGGAGAAGGGAAAGGTGAAGTAGAGGGAGGAGGAAGGGGAGGAGGAGGAGGAGGAGGAGGAGGAGGAGGAGGAGGAGGAGGAGGAGAGAGAGAGAGAGAGAGAGAGAGAGAGAGAGAGAGAGAGAGAGAGAGGCCACTTCATCAACATATCCACACCTCCCAACGGCACAGTCAGAAACCGCAGCTGAGCGCACAGATGGCAGCAACCAATGCCCTTCACAACTACGTTGTGCTAGAACTCCAGTACTACTACAGTATATTCTTTAGCTTCTAATGGAAACACAAAACTGCAAACGTAGTTAAAGATGAATACAAAGAAATACACAAAGGGGAGAACACGAGCATTTTAACACTGATTAACGAGTAAAACTTAGCTAAGATTCTGATAATAGTGATACGATTCAGATGAACATAAAACAAAGTAATTAACGCCAAGCGT
>NC_051403.1:47020507-47027312 GCF_015228065.2 Penaeus monodon
AAAAACATTTATTGTTTAATTCGTTTTGTTTTGCTTTTCAACAAAAAAAAAAGGAAAGAAAAAAAAGAAAGAAAGAATGAAAAAAAAAAGGAAAGAAAAAAAGAAAGAAAGGAAAAAAAGAAAAAAAAAAAGAAAGAAAAGAAGAAAAAAAAAGGAAAGAAAAAAAAGAAAGAAAAAAAAAAAAAAGAAAAAAAAGAAAAAAGAAAAAAAAGGAAGAAAAAAAAGAAAGAAAAAAAAAAAAGAAAGAAAAAAAAAAAGAAAAAGAAAGAAAAAAAAAAAGAAAAAAAAAAAAAAGAAAGAAAAAAAAAATACATACACCCCTACACCCCCCCCCCCCCGTTGTGTGAAGGTGCGCCCGAACAAATTTTCCCGGGAGCGACGGTCTTCCTCTGCCTTCTAACGTCGTTTCCCGAACATCCCTTGCTCGGCCTCCCGGCGATCGCGTCCCTTCGGGCGTTTGGCGATTTCTTGATCCTCTTCCCCCCGGTTCCCGTTCGGGCGTTTACTCCTTCCACTCGAACGATTGCGCGAGTTTAGGGTTTCTTGGGGGGTTTTGGGGGGGATTTTTGGGTTTTTGGGGGTTTTTTTGGGGGGAATTTTTGGGGTTTTTTTTTTTGGGGTTTTTTTGGGGGATTTTTGGATTTTGGGGATTTTTTAATCCATTCCCCGGGGATTCCGTTAAAGGGCGTTTATTCCTTCAACTCAAACGATTGGGCGAGATTTAGGGTTTTTCGGGGGGGATTTTGGGGGATTTTTGGGTTTTTGGGGGTTTTTTTGGGGTTTTTTGGGTTTTTTTGGGGGATTTGGGGTTTTTTGGGGATTTTGGGGGATTCTTAATCCTATTCCCCCGGATTCCGTTCAAGGCGTTATTCCTTCAACTCGAACGTTTGCGGAGATTTAGGGGTTTTTTGGGGGATTTTGGGGATTTTGGGGTTTTTTGGGGGGTTTTTTGGGGGGTTTTTTGGGGGTTAGTTTAGGGTTTTTTGGGGGTTTTTGGGATTTTCTGGGTTTTGGGTGGGGGGTTTTGGGGGTTTTGGGTTTTTTGGGTTATTTTTGGGGTTTTTTTGGGGTTTTTTTGGGGGGATCTGGGGGATTTGGGATTTTTGGGTTATTTTTGGGGTTTTTGGGGGTTTTTTTATCTAAAAAAAAAAAGATAAAGGGAAAGAAAGGAAAGAAAAAAAGGGAAAAAAAAAGGAAAAAGAAAAGAAGAGAAAAGGAAAAAAAGAGAGGGGGGAGAACAGAAAAGAAAAAAGAAAACAAAAAACAGAAAAAAAAACATCTTTTTTTTTCTTTTTGTAAGAAAAAAAAAGAAAAAAAAAAAAAGAAAAAAAAAAAAAAAAGAAAAAAAAAAAGAAAAAAAAGAAAAAAAGAAAAAAAAGAAAGAAAAAAAAGAAAAAAAAAAGAAAGAAACAAAAAAAAAGGAAAAGAAAGAAAGAAAAAAAATACAACCCCCTCCCCCCCCCCCCCCCCCTTTGTCTGAAGGTCCTCGAACGAAAGTTTCCGGAGCGCGCGTCTTCCTTCCCTTTAAACGTCGATTCTCCCAAATATCGCGCTTTCGCTGGGCCCCCCCCGACGATCGCTTCCCTTCGGGCTTTGGGGCGATTTCTTATCCTATTCCGCCGGATTCCGTTCGAGGCGATTACTCCTTCAACTCGAACGATTGCGCGAGATTTATGGTTTTGGGGGGGATTTTGGGGGGATTTTTGGGGGATTTTTGGGATTTTGGGGGATTTTTTTGGATTTTTTGGGGGGGATTTGGGTTTTTTTGGGGTTTTTGGGGATTTTGGGGATTCTTAACCCATCCGTTCAAGCGCATTTTTCCTTCAACTCGAAGATTGCGCAAATTTTTAGGGTTTTTGGGGGCGGGAATTTTTGGGATTTTTTTGGGTTTTTTGGGATTTTGGGGTTTTTTTTGGGTTTTTTTGGGGGGTTTGGGGATTTTTGGGGGTTTTTTGGGTTTTTGGGGATTTTTTAAATCCTTTTTCCGCCGGTTTCCCGTTAAAGCGCGATCATTCCTTCAACTCGAACGATTGCGCGAGATTTATGGGTTTTGGGGGGGTTTTTGGGGGGGATTTTGGGGGTTTTTGGGGGGATTTTTTGGGTTTTTGGGTTTTGGGGGGGTTTTTGGGGTTATTAGGGTTTTTTGGGGTTTTTCTGGTTTTTGGGGGTTTTTTGGGGGTTTTGGGGTCGTGTTATTTTTTTGGGTTTTTGGGGTTTTTTTGGGGATTTTGGGGGGATTTGGGGGGATTTTGGCGTTTTGGGGGGTTTTTTTTTCTGTGTTTTAGGGTTTGGTGTGTTTTTTTAAATTTAAAATTTTTTTTTTTGGGGTTTTTTTAAATTCGTTGTAAAGATGGGGTTCATAAATTTGTATAATTGTTCTATGAATAATTTAATGTTTTAATATTTTTAAATAATATTAAAGATTTTTGTAATTTTTCTATAAAATTATTAAAGATTTAATGTAATGTTCTTAATTATTGTTTCTATAATCTTTTTCTGTGTTTGGCCTATTTCCCAATATTCCGCTTTTTTTCCCTTTTCCTCGCAAAGCTATGGTTAAAAACAGTAATTCCTTTTGTTGAAACAACCTTTTCTCTGGCTTTAAGATTTCATTTCTATGATCTTTGTCTATGGTTTGTATATTTCTTACTTCGTTCGACGTAATTGATATATAAACTTTTTAAAAGATATGGTTGCGTATGAATGGGTTTTGTTTTTTGGCAGGATTAGGCACTAAGCCGAATTTTAGTGATTTCTATCTATAAATTAGGGTTTGTCAACGCAGTTTTAACTAAGCCTTTTTAAAAGGCTCTTTGCAATAATTTTAAAATAATGAACCCATTTATAATATATATATTAAAATATATATATATATTAATAATAATATTATATATATATTGTATGTATATATGTAATATATATATATAATATATAAAATATATTAATTTAATGATATAAGATACGGGTTTGCATTTGAAAGCTTTTGTTTACACACCTCGGGCAATCAAGACCCGACCCTCTTGCAAAACGATATAGAACCTATTCCCCCTGTTTTATTCCCCGCTTATCCAATCGACTTTAAAACAAAGATTCGCCGCTTTACTCACCCCTTCCCCTTTTCTTGACGACTTATAAAAACACCCTTCTGTCGTCATTTTTGGCGTGAATAGCTCGCAGGGAAGTGCATGGGCGAGTTGCAGCGTGGCCCAGGGGGGCGAAAGGCTTTGCGTTATGGAAAGGGGCCCGGTAATTATGTGGGGAATTCGTAATTTCCCTTTTTAAATATTTGGCTGGTTGCCTTATACAATTATTAATTTTAATGTAATATAATAAAATTTTTTATATTTAAAATATAATTATATATATATATAAAATTTTAATTTTTTTGTCCACCCAACAAACACCACACCACACCACACACACCCACACACCCACCACACACATAATATAATTTTTTTTAAATAATAATTATAATAATATATTATATATATTATTAATATATTTATATATATTATATTTTATTTTAATTATATATATATTTATATTTAATATAATATAATATATATTTAAAATTATATATAAAATTAAAAATTATTTATATAAATATATATATAAAAATTATTATATAATATATTTATATATATAATATATATATATATATTAATATATATTGTGTGTGTGGTGTGTGTGGTGTGTGGTGGTGTGTGGTGTGTGTGTGTGTGTGTGTGTGTACAAATTTATATTTTAATATTTTTTTAAAAATATATTTAATTTTTATATATTATTTTTTTATATTTTAAAATTTTTATACAATATATATATATATTTAAAAGGCCCAAACCCAGCCTAAATAAAAAAGGAAAATTACAAATTTCCCCTCACAAAATTTACCGCCCCTTCCAAAAACGAAAAGTTACGACCCGGGTGGCCCGCGCTGCAACTCGCCACATGCCTTTGCTGCGAGCTATTCACGCCGAAATGACGACAGAATCGAGTGTGTTATAAGTCGTCAGCAACAGAGGAATTGGGTGAGTAAAGCGGCGAATCTTTGTTTTAAAGTCGATTGGATAAGCTGCGGAATAAAACACGGGAATAGTGTTCATATATCGTGTTGCAAGACGTCGGGTCTTGACTGTCACGAGGTGTTGTAAACATAAGCATTCAAATGACTAACCGTATCTTATATCTTATTATATATATATATATATATATATATATATATATATATATATACATATATATATACATATATATATATATATATATATATATATATATATATATATATATATATACTTATAGAATAGGTTCAATTACGTTGAAATATATTGCAAAGACGTCCTTTTAAAGGCATTAGTTGAAACTGCGTTGACAGATATCGCCTAATATATATAGATAGAAATCACTATAATTCGAGCTTAGTGCCTAATCTCTGCCATAAACATAACCATTCATATCGCTAACCATATCTTTTACAAAGTATTATATATCAAGTTACGTCGAACGAAGTATAGAAATATACAAACCATAGACAAAGTATACATAGAAATGACAATACTTCAAAGCACAGAGCAAAGGTATAGTTTCAACACAAGGAATTACTTGCTTTTAACCATAGCTTCTGCGAGGGATAAGGTAAAAACGCGCTGATATTTGGGAAATAGGCCAAACACAGATAAAGATATATAGAAACAATTATATTATAGAACAATTACATTAAATCATTAATAATTTTATAGAACAATTACATTAAATCATTAATAATTTTATTGAACAATTATATTAAATCATTAATTATATCATAGAACAATTATATCAAATCATGAACCACATCTTTAACAACGAATTAAAAACACCAAAAAAAAAATTTAATTAAAGAAACACACCAACCCTAAAACACAGATAAAAACAACCCCAAAATCGCCAAAATCCCCCCAAATCCCCCCAAAATCCCCAAAAATCCCAAAATCCCAAAAAATCCCCCAAAATCCCCCAAAATCCCCCCAAAATCCCCCCCAAAACCCATAAATCTCGCGCAATCGTTCGAGTTGAAGGAATGATCGCGCTTGAACGGAATCCGGCGGAATAGGATTAAGAAATCCCCAAAATCCCAAAAATCCCCCAAAAATCCCTAAATCCCCCCAAAAATCCCAAAAAATCCCCCAAAATCCCAAAAATCCCCCAAAAATCCCCCCAAAATCCCCCCCAAAACCATAAATCTCGCGCAATCGTTCGAGTTGAAGGAATAATCGCCTCGAACGGGGAAACCGCCCGGGAAAAGGATCAGAATCCCCAAAACCCCCAAAATCCCCCAAAATCCCCCCAAAACCCATAAATCTCGCGCAATACTTCGAGTTGAAGGAGTAATCGCCTCGAACGGAATCCGGCGGAATAGGATCAAGAAATCGCCAAACGCCCGAAGGGACGCGATCGTCGGGAGGCCGAGCGAAGCGCGATATTCGGTGAGAATCGACGTTATAAAGGCAGAGGAAGACGCGTCGCTCCGGAAAATTTCCCTTCGAGCGCACCTTCAGACAACGGGGGGGGGGGGGTGTAGGGGTGTATGTATTCTTTTTTTTCTTTCTTTCTTTCCTTTTTTTTTTCTTTCTTTCTTTTCTTTCTTTCTTTTTTTTTCTTTCTTTCTTTTTTTCTTTCTTTCTTTTTTTTCTTTCTTTCTTTCTTTTTTTTCTTTCTTTTTTTTTCTTTCTTTCTTTCTTTTTTTTTTTTTTTTGAAAAGCAAAACAAAACGAAAAACAATGAATGTTTTTTGTTCTGTTTTTTGTTTTCTTTTTCTCTTTTCCTCTTCTCCCTCTCTCTCTTTCTTTCCTCTTTCTCGTCTCTTTTCTTTTCTTCCTTTTTTTCCTTTTCTTCTTCCTCTTCTTCTCCTTTTATCTTTTTTTTTCAGATAAAAATAACCCCAAAATCCCCAAAACTAACCCAAAAATCCCAAATCCCCCAAATCCCCCCAAAAATCCCAAAAAATCCCCAAAACTAACCCAAAAATCCCCAAATCCCCAAAAATAACCCAAAAATCCCCAAAATCCCCAAATCCCCCAAAAATAACCCAAAAATCCCCAAATCCCCAAAAATAACCCAAAAATCCCAGAAAATCCCCAAAAATCCCAAAAACTAAACTAACCCCAAAATCCCCCCAAAATCCCCCAAAAATCCCCCAAAATCCCCCAAAATCCCCCCAAAACCCATAAATCTCGCGCAATCGTTCGAGTTGAAGGAGTAATCGCCTCGAACGGAATCCGGCGGAATAGGATTAAGAAATCCCCAAAATCCCAAAAATCCCCCCAAAATCCCAAAAAATAACCCAAAATTCCCCAAAAAATCCCCCAAAATCCCAAAAATCCCCCAAAATCCCCCCAAGAAACCATAAATCTCGCGCAATCGTTTGAGTTGAAGGAATAATCGCCTTGAACGGAATCCGGCGGAATAGGATTAAGAAATCCCCAAAATCCCAAAAATCCCCCCAAAATCCCAAAAAATAACCCAAAATCCCCAAAAAATCCCCCAAAATCCCAAAAATCCCCCAAAATCCCCCCAAAACCATAAATCTCGCGCAATCGTTCGAGTTGAAGGAGTAATCGCCTCGAACGGAATCCGGCGGAAGAGGATCAAGAAATCGCCAAACGCCCGAAGGGACGCGATCGCCGGGAGGCCGAGCGAAGCGCGATGTTCGGTGAGAATCGACGTTAGAAAGGCAGAGGAAGACGCGTCGCTCCGGAAACCTTCGTTCGGGCGCACCTTCACACAACGGGGGGGGGGTGTAGGGGTGTACCCCCCCTTTTATTTTTTT
>NC_051403.1:47027412-47042412 GCF_015228065.2 Penaeus monodon
AATATTATATTTAATTTTTAATACACTGTTACATCTTTTCTTAGATAATCAAAAAAAAAAAAAAAAAAAAAAAGGCTCCTGAAGAAAATGGATTATTGCTTGTAGAAACAGATACATTGCAAGCAACAGACACCCTTGCAAGTGCATGCGAAAGGAGGAAAGAAACAGAACAGCAGCGGTCATTTATATCTCCCCCCCCCCCAACCACCACCCACCCCCTCTTGCCTGCGCTGAAGGGATCCAGGAGAGAGATGTATATATTTATAAAATTTAAATATGTGTGTGTGCGTGTGTGTGTGTGTGTGTGTATGTGTGTGTGTGTGTGTGTGTGTGTGTGTGTGTATGTGTGTGTGTGTGTGTGTGTGTGTGTGGGTGTGGGTGTGTTTATAAATAAATATATATATATATATATATATATATATATATATATATATATATATATATATATATATACACACACACATATACATACATACATACACACACACACACATACATCTTTCTCTATTTTAGAAAAAAAAAAAAAAAAAATATATATATATATATATATATAGAGAGAGAGAGAGAGAGAGAGAGAGAGAGAGAGAGAGAGAGAGAGAGATGAGAGAGAGAGGGGAGAGAGAGAGAGAGAGAGAGAGAGAGAGAGAGAGAAAAGAGAGGAGAGGAGAGAGAGAGAGAGAAGAAGAGAAGAAGATAGATAGATAGATAGATAATAGATAGAGAGAGAGATAGAGAGAGAGAGAGAGAGAGAGAGAGAGAGAGAGAGAGAGAGAGAGAGAGAGAGAGAGAGAGAGAGAGAGAGAGAGAGAGAGAGAGAGAGAGAGAGAGAGAGAGAGAGAGAGAGAAGAGAGAAAATAACTGAAAACGTTTAGATTCCAATTATGACTTAAAAAGCGAGAAATCGCTCACTCAAAAATGCATATTTCCATTAAATTGATTTAATACAGAGCTGGACATTAATTTTCACAAAATAAACTATTATAAGGCATTTATCGATTGTACGCTTGAATTGAATATGAATACATTTTAGTAATTAACGATTTTTAGAAATATTGTAAACACGAGAGAACTGACTTATTGGTAAAAATGTGTAAACCATGATTATATTATATAACAAGTCATGTTATATAATCATAATATTACATATTACAGTCTCTAGGAAGACACATTTCTACATATATTTAACTGTGTGTGTGTGTGTGTGTGTGTGTGTGTGTGTGTGTGTGTGTGTGTGTGTGCATGTGTGTGTATTTATGTTTGTGTGGGTGTACATATGCAATAATCTGCATGTGCGTTTCTGTGTTTATGTGTGTGTGAGTATACATGTCTGCGTGTGTGTGTATGTATGTATACATCTCTCTACGTGTGAGTTTGTATGTCTATGGGAAATAGTTGAAAGTAGAACGTGAATAGATTTGCAACTTATCAATTGCATTCCCGCATCGACCGAATCATAGAGGAATTTCGTTTTGCAAAATTAGTGTCCGAATTCGCACCTTGTTCCTTTGGAATTTCGAGGGTATATATATACGGTATATGAAAATATCTATCTGTCTGTCTATCTGTTTATATGTCTGTGTGTCTGACTGGATCTCTCTCTCTCTCTCTCTCTCTCTCTCTCTCTCTCTCTCGCTCTCTCTCTCTCTCTCTCTCTCTCTCTCTCTCTCTCTCTCTCTCTCGCTCGCTCTCTCTTTTCTCTCTCTTCTCTCTCTCTTCTCTCTCTCTCTCTCTCTCTCTCTCTCTCTCTCTCTCTCTCTCTATATATATATATATATAAAATATATATATATATATATATATATATATATATATATATATATATATATATATATATGTATATATATATATAATTTATATAATATATATATATATATATATATATATATATATATATATTTTTGTTTATTTATTTGTACGTTTTTATTTATACACACATACATATTTACACACATACCCAATCATTTTTTTTTTTTTTTTTTATAACATTACTTATATCTCAAGGCACTAGTGACACTATTGATGGGCTTTTAAAACGGCTGTTTCTGTTACCTGCCTTTGTCTAAACTGAATTATTTGTTTCTTCAGATAAACATACGCCGGTCCCTTGCAAGTGCGACTCTATGCTCTGGGTACATAAAGGGCTGTTTTGCCTCGGTTTGTTTATGTTTTCGCCAGGGAGTCTGCACTGACGTTTGGCGTGTGGTTCTTGTTTGTGTGAAGGTGTTGTATACACACGCGGGCATATAGATACACATACACAAACACACACAACACACACACACACACACACACACACACACACACACACACACACACACACACACACACACACACACACACATACACACACACACACACACACACACACACACATACACACACACACACACACACACACACACACACACACACACACACACACACACACACACACACACACACACGTGATAATGACAAGAATGATAATGATAGTCATATTAATAATGAAGATGATGATGATAATGACAGTAATAATAATAATAATAATAATAATAATGATAATAATAATAATAACAATAATCATAACAAAAATTGGTAATAATAAGATAATGACACTGTTATGATAATGATAATGGTAATTATAATAACAGTTATAGAAATAATGAAAATAATGATGATAACATGAATAATAATAATAATGTAGATAATCATGGTAATAATGATAACAATGATAATAACAACAGTAACAATAATGATGAAAATGGTAACAAAGATAACAGTGACAATAATAGTGATAATGATAATGATAATAATAATAACATTAACGATAATATTAATTATGATAATAATGATAATGATAATGATGATAATGACGATGATGATGATGATGATAACAATAATAATAATAACAATAATAACAATAATAATAATAATAATAATAATAATAATAATAATAATAATAAAATAATAATAATAATAATAATAATAATAATAATAATAATAATAATAACAACAACAACAACAACAACAACAATAATAATAATAATAATAATAAATAATAATAATAATAATAATAATAATAATAATAATAATAATAATAATAGCAATAATGATAAAAAATAATAATAATAATGATAATAATAATAATGATAATAGTAATAATAAAAACAATAATAATATTAATTATTATTATTATAAAATGATGATAGTAATAATAACAACAATAATAAAAACAATGATGATAACAGTAACACTAATAATGATGATAAGAATGATTACGTTGAAATCTTCTATCAGTTGCATCATATCATGCAGGATACTTTTGCAAAAAAATTCTGATATACTTTTTGTAGTATCCTAATATATATATATATATATATATATATATATATATATATATATAGATATATTATATATAATATATATAATATAGATATATATATATATATATATAGTATGCACACAAACACACACACACACTATATATATATACACACACATATAATATATATATATATATATATTAATATATATATATATATATATATATATATATATATATATATATATATACATATATATATATATATAGCGTGTGTGTGTGTGTGCGTGTATTTCCTCGCGTGTGCACGTGCGTTATGCGTACCCGTTTGTTTGCTTGTGTGTACATATCCGTCCTCGTGTGTGTGTGCTTGTGTGTTCATCCAGTCAGCGCCACGGAAAGCGTTTCTTTGACCGATGGGGCAATTTGAGTCTTCGTCCAGAATGGGCCCAACCGCGAGATAAGATCGAGGAACTCTTCTCTCTGGGGCCTCCGGAAAGGGGGGGGAGGGGGAGGGGGAGGGGGAGGGGGGAGGAGAGGAAGGAGGTGTGGGAGAGGGGATTGGGAGAGAGGAAGAGGGGAGAGGAGAAGGAGAGAAGAAAGGGGGAGGGGGAGAGTGGGAGGGGGGAGAGGAAGGAGGGGGGGAGAGGAAGGAGGTGCGGGAGGGGGAAGTGGGAGAGAGAAAGAAGGGAGAGGAGAAGGAGAGAGGGAGGGGGAGAGGGAGGGGGAAGGGGGTGTTTCGTCAGGTCGATCGATGTTCATTCTGTCTATTTATCTATTTACTCGATTATCTCCGTTAGATCAAGGTTATTAATTGAGAATTGGTGAATTGGGGACAAAATTATTTTTTTTATGACCTGATTTGTTTTGAAGTTTGAATCGGTGATGTGGATTATATCGTTGTGGTTATTCTATGAATGGAATTAAATCTTGATACGGAAAAAAACGAGAGAGAGAGAGAGAGAGAGAGAGCGTGAGGGAGATGGAGATAGATAGATAGATAGATGGAGAAAGAGAGAGAGGGGGGGGGGGGGGGCGAGCGAGCAAGTAGGCGAGCAAGCGAGAGAGAGAGAGAGAGGGGAGAAAGAGAGAGAAGAGAGAGAGGGGAGAGAGAGAAAGAGGAGAGAGGGAGAGAGGAGGAGAGAGAGAGAGAGAGGAGAGGAGAGAAGAGGGTCGAATTTGGCCCTTTTTCCCCTTTTTGGGTGAAGGGTTTATAAAGGGGGAATTGAAAAATAAAAAAACCCCGGCCCAAATTTTTAAAATTTTAGTCTGACGGGCCCCCCCCCCCCCCCCCCCCCCCCCCCCCCCCCCCACCCCCCCCTCCCCTCTTCTTTTGTCTTTTTAAAAAATATATAAAATAAAATAAAAAATAAAATAAAAATAAAAATATAAAAATCTAAAATTAATAATAAAAATAATTAAGGATAATAATAAAAATAAAAAAATATAAAAAAAATATTAATAATAAATAATAATTTTATATTTTTAAAATTAAAATTTTTTTAAAAAATTTAAAAATTTTATTTTAAAAATTTTTTTAAAAATTTAAATTTGAAAAACTTTTAATAAACAAAAAATAAAAAAATTAAAAAAAACATCCCAATAATTTTTTTTTTATAACATTAAAAAATATTAAAAATTTGAAAAAATTAATGATTTGAAAGGTGTTTTGTTTACCTGGTTTTTTTAAAATGAATTAAAAATTTTTTTTTAATAAAAAAATTTGAATATTTTATTTGGGTTTAATAAAACCTTTTTTCTTTTTAAAAATTTTTGGGGGATTGAAAAAAATTTTGAATTGTGGTTTTGTTTTTAAATTTTTATAAAATATTAAAAATAACATAAAAAAAAAAACAATAATATAAAATAAACTTATAATAAGGGAAAAAAAAAAAAAAAAAAACAACAAAAAAAAAACAAACAAAAAAATAAAAATACAATAATAAAAAAATGATAATATATCCATAAATAATGAAAGGGTGATGATAATGAAGTAATAATAAATATTTAATAATAATAAAATATAATAATAATATAATACAAATAATAATAATAATAATAATAACATAATAACAAAAATATAAAAAAATATTAATAATAAATAATAATTTAAATAAAATATAATTTAAATATAATAACAGTTATAGAAAAAATATATATAAATATTTTAATAAATAATTTTTAAAAATATTAATAATTTTAAAAATATAATAAAAACAGTAAAAAATTTTAATTTTAAATTAAAATTTTAAAACAAAGTAAACATAAAAATTATTATAATGAAAATTTTAATAATAATAAAAAAATTTTAAAAAGAAAATATTAATTATAATAAATTTAATAATATAATATATAATAATATAAATAAAAGGGGGAAAATAATAATAAAAATTTTAATTAATAATATAATCATAATAATAATAATAAAATAATAATAGATAAAAATAAAAATTAATATATTTAAAATAGAAATAATAATAAAATTTAATAATAAAATTACTAATAAATAAAAATTTTAAAATAATAATAAAATAATAAAAATAAAAAAATTTTATATATATATATATTTTATATATAATATATAATATATAATTTATTGGTATTTTTTTCCCTTATTTATATTTTTTTTTAATATTCTTTTTTTTTAATATCCCCCCTTTTAATTTTTAATTTGTAAAGGGAAAATAAATAAATATTTTTAAATATAAAATAATTAATAAAAAAGAAAATATTAAATAAAAATAAGAATAAAAAAATAAATTAAATAAAAAAGAAGGGAGAGGAAAAGGAGAGAAAAAAATTTTATAATTATTTCAAAATTTATTATTTATTTTTTTAATATTATAATAAATTATTAAAAAATTTTTTTTTATATAATTTTTTTAATTTTAAAATTTTTATATTTTTTATTTAAATAATAAACTTATATTAAAAAAAAAAGAAAAGAAATAAATATATAAATAATAAAAAAATTTTAAAAAAGGAAAAGGACAATAAAAAAAAAAAAAAAAAAAAAAAAAATAAATTTTAAAAGAAAAAAATAAAAAAAAAAAAAAAAAAAAATAAAAAAAGACTAAAAAAGAAAACTAAAAAAATTTTAAAAAAAAAAAAATAAAAAAAAAAATAAAAAAAAAAAAAAAGGGGGGGGGGACCCGGGGCACGGGGGAAAGGGATTTTTGGGGGAAAGGGGAACGGAGTTGGGGGAAGGGGAGGGGAAAGGGAAAGGGGGTTTTTTGAGAGGGGAAGAGGCCAGAAGGGGGAAAAGGAGAAAGAGAGGGAAAGGGCCCGGGGGGGGAAAAAGGGGGGGGGGGAGGGGGAGGGGGGAGGGGGAGGGGGAAAAGGGGGAGGATGGGGGAGAGGGGAGGGGGAAAAGAGGAAGAGGGGAGAGGAAAAGGGGGAGGGGGGAGAGGGGAGGGAGGAGAGAAAAGAAGGGAGAGGAGAAGGAGAGAGGGAGGGGGAGAGGAGGGGGAAGGGGGGGGTTTGGAGGGAGATTTTAAAATTCGGCAAAAGAAGAGAAAGGGGGGAAATTTGGAAAAAGGGGGAAGGGGACAAAGAAAAGGGGGGAAAAAAGGTTTGGGAAGGGGAAGGGGAGTGGAATTCGGGGGGAAAACGAAGGGAAAAATTTGAAGGGAAAAAAAAAAGGGGGAGAGAGGGGAGGGAGAGGGAGAGAGAGGGGCGGGAGGGAGAGGGGGAAGGGGAAGGGGATAGAAGATGGAGAAAGGGGGAGAGAGAGGGGGGGGGGAGGGGGGAAGTAGGGAGCGGGCGAGAGGGGGGAGGGGAGAGAAAAGGAAAAAAGGGGGGAGAGGAGAGGGGAGGGAGAGGGGAAAAAGAGAGAAGAGGGGGGAAAGGAAGGAGGAAGAGAGGGGGAGGGGGAGAACAAAGGAGAGGGGCAAAAAGGGGCGAGGAATGAAGGGGGGAGGGGGAGGGGGGAAAGGAGAGGGGAGAAAAAGGAGAGAGAGGAAAAGGGGAGGAAAAGGGGAAAGGAGAGGAGAGAGAGGAGGAAGGGAGGGAGGGGAGGGGAAAGGGAGAGCCAAAAGGGGGGACGGAGGAGAGAGGAGGGGAAAAAGGGGGGGAGAGAAGGAAACGAGAGAGGAAGGAGAGGGGGAAAAGAAGGAGGAGGGGGGAGGGGGGGAAAGGAGAGAGGGGGAGACCCCAAGGGAAAAAGAGCGGAGAAGGAGAGGGGGAGAGAGGGGGGGAAGGGGGCAGAGAGAGAGCCCCAAAGGGAGGAGGAGAGAGAGAAAAGATTTTGGGGGAGGGGGAAAAGCGAAAGAGAGGGAGGAGAAGGGGAGGGAGAAATTTGGAGGGGAAGGGAAGAGGGAGGGGGGATTTTGAGGGAAGGGGGAGGGGGGAGAGGGCCAGAGAGGGGGGGAAAAGAACGAGAGGGGAGAGAGAGGTGGGAGGGGGAGAGAGAAAAGGCCGCCCGAGGGGGGGGGGGGAGGGGGATGATGGGGAGAGGGGGGGGGGAGGGGGAGAGAGAGAAAACGAGAGAAAAGGGGGGAGAGGGGGAGAGAGAGGAGAGAAAAAGGGGGAACGAGAGAGGAGAGAGGGGGGAGGGGAAGGAAAAGAGGGGGAAAAGAGGGGAGGGGAGAGAAAAGGAGAAGAGGGAGGGAGAAGGGGGGGGGAGAGGGGGGGAGAAAAGGGGGAGGGGAGACTAAAGAGAAAAGAGAGGGGAAAAAAGAGGAGGAGGAGAAAAAGAAGGGGGAGAGGAGAGGGGAAACGAGGGGAGAGAGAGAGGGGGAGAGGGGGGGAGAGAAAAAGGGGAAGAAGGAGGATGAGAAGGGAGAGGGGAGGGGAGGGAAGAGAGGGGGGGGGAAGGGGGAGGAGGGAGGGAGAGAGGCGAGGGAAGGAAAGGAGGGGAGGGGGAAGAGAGGGAGAGGAGAGAGAAAGGAGAGAGAGAGGGAGAGAGGGGGAAGAGAAAAGAAAAGAGAGAGAGCGAACGACGAGGGGAAAAGGAGAAAAGAGAAAAGGGGATGAGAGGGGAGGGGAATGAGAGAGAGAGAGAGAATAGAGAAAGCTATACAGAAAAAGAGAGAGAGAGAGAGAATGAGAGAGAGAGAGAAAGAGAGAATAGAGAAAGCAATACAGAAAAAGAGAGAGAGAGAGAGACGGAGCGAGAAAAAATCCACAAATGAAACAGTCATGGGAAAGAGAGGGGAGAGGAGAGGAAAAAGAGAGAAAAGAGGGGAAAGAGAAAGAGAGAGAGAAAGAAGGAGCGAGAGAAAACCCACAAACGAAACAAAGAATCAAAGAAAGAAAGAAGGGCGAATAAATAAAGAAGCCGAATGGGGGAAAAAGGAAAAAAAAAGAAAACACCGTCGCCAGAGGCCGCTTCACGCATCTTACGGCCTCGAGTCCCCGACTCATGACGCCCTCCCCCCCCCCGGGGGAATCGAAACCCCCCCCCGCCGCCGCCCTGGCCCCGCGCCGTGCCAATGCCGCTTCCCCCCTCCCTCCCCCCGCCTTCGCCCCCCCTCCCCCCCCCCCGTTTCCCGCCCTCCCCCCTCCCTCCCCCCCCCTTCCCCCCTCCCCCCCTCCCCCCCCCCGGGTTCGCCCTCCCTCCCTCCCTCCCCGCTTCGCCCTCCCTCCCTCCCTCCCCGCTTCCCCCCTTTCCGCCTCGCCGTGGGGGCAGGAGGGGCGGCCCCTGGAAAGCCCAGCGAAGAAGGGCCGCGAGGGAAGCGCCCTCCGCGCCCCCCTCAAAACCCCGGGAAGGAAGGCCGGGCGACTGACCGCTTCGCTCCGCCAGGCGTAAAGGGAAGCTCGCCGTGGCAGTTGCGTGGTAGACGACAGCGCGAAAGGAGGTGCTGCTGGCACACACTCACTCGCTCCTCGCTCCTCGCCCTCCTCGCTCCTCGCCCTCCTCGCGCCTCGCCCTCCTCGCGCCTCGTTCTGTTTACTCGCTGGTGCCCTGCGCGGGTCCCCTGCTGGGCCCTCCCGGGTTTGCGAGGGAGGGGGGGACTTAACGGGGAGCTGTTGCCCGGTTGGTCGTTGGGATTTAAAAAAAAAGAAAACAGAAAAAAAAAACTGATAGACTACTGTCATCTTAAAAAAAAAGAAAACAGAAAAAAAAACTATTGACTGTCATCTCTTCGTGTCTCTATAACGTGTGATAATTTGTTCTTTTTTTTATTTTAATTCTACGAGAGGATTCTGTTACTCTAAAGGAAGGGAGAGATCGTTCGAATATCAGAAATAGAGGGAAAATCTCTCTCTCTCAAAAAAAAGGAAAAAAGGAAAAAAACTGATTGATTGATACGGTTTACAAAATCCGGCAAATTTTAAAGAGTTTAAAATGACGACAAGGAAAAAAACAAGGGGGGAAAAATAATTTGTGAGAGATGTAACTAGTTGATTTTACGAAAGAAAATACAGAAATAACTGTTCATTTTTTACCCTGCCCCAAGAAGGGGCGCCCTGCAATCCGCCCGAAAAAATTACCATCCTTTTGAGTTGAAATAACACCACCCCCTTCCTGGCTTCGAAGGAGGGAAACCCGCATTCCCAGACTCAACACGGGGAAAGCTTTGGCTACTCCCCCGAATAGGGTAATTTCAATTCTTTTTAATATCATTTAAAGTTTTTTTGTTTTAATCAGTTATAAAACAAAGGATAAAAGTTTTCTTCTATGCGGAAATAAATGAAATGAATCATGAATCGGAATTAGATTAAAGTCAAGAGGTGATTGTAATACGCGATTATTAATAACTGATTATCATTATAATCGCACGTGGGAGAGCGAGCCTGCCTCCCCCCCCTCCGCCCTCCCCCCCCCCGCTTTCTTATCAAAGACTCGCGCTTGAAATCGAAAACCTTTGTAAAAAAAAAATGATAATAATAAGTGCTTTGATGATATGATTCGCAAAAGAGGAAAGGAAAAAAAGTCGTTTTTTAAAGACAACATATGAATTATTTTATATATAAAAAATATATAAAGTATAAAAAATATAATATATATATAATATTAAAAAATACAAATTTTTTTAAAAATATATATATAATAAAATATATAATTTTAATATATTAAAAATTATATAGGGATAAAATTAAATACATGAACCCAAAAATACACACACAACACACACACACACACACCCCCAACACACACCCCACAAAACACACACACACCACACACACACACAACAAAACACCCCCAAAAATTATATACTATATATAATATATATATAAAATATATATTTAATTTTAAAATATATATATATAATATATTATACAACACGATTAAAATGTCCACACACCCCACACACACACAAACACCAAAACACCACACACAACCCCCCAAAACCCCACACACACACACACACACCCACACACAAAACAAAACACACACATAAACAACACAAAACACCAAAACACAACACACACACACACACACCCCAACACACACCACCCACCAAAACACACACACCACAACATTTAAAATTTATTAATATATATTAATATAATATATATATAAAAATATATATACATATATATTTTATGTGGGGGTGTGTGTGGGGTGTGTGTGTGGTGGGGTGTGGTGGTGGTGTGTGTGTGGGGTGTGTGTGTATGTGGCTGGGGGTGTGTATGGGGATAATATTTCATATATATATAAAATAAAATATATATAATATATATAATATATATATATATATATTTTTATATAAATTTTATAATATTTATTTAAAATGTATTATAATATAAAAAATATTATAACATATATATATACATATATATATTATATATATATATATATAAATTTTATAAATATAAAAAAAAAATATTATATATATATATAATGAGACAGGGAAAATAAAGTAAATGGACCCCTTTTTTTTTATTATTTCCTGGTATTTTTTTTTCAAGGACTATTTTCCGTCACAACCAACCTACACACGGAAAGTTTAGGGGAAAATTTTTAATATTTTAAAAAAAATGGAAAAAAAAGTTTGCCTTCAATGGGGAAAAGTTTTTAGTATCTACTACCCTTTCATTAAAACGTTATCGATGTTAAAAGGTCAATAGCAACGCATATACATACTCAAACAAACACACACACACACACACACGCACACACACCCCACACAGACACACACACCACGCAAATTACAAAACATATCTATAAACTATTATTATCTATCTATCTATCTATCTATTATCATCTATATATAAAAATATAGAGAGAGAGAGAGAGGGGAGGGGAGGAGAGAGAGAAAGAAAAAGGGAAAAAGACAGAAGAAAAGAGAAGAGAGAGGGGAGAGATGAGAGAGAGAAAAGAGAAAAAGAAAGAGAAAGAGAAAAGGGGGAGGGGGAGAGAGAGGGGAGAGAGAGAGAGAGAGAAGAAGGGGAGAGAGAAAAAGAAAAGGGGGAAGGAGAGAGAGAAAGAGGGAAAAAGAAAAAGAAAGAGAGAGAGAGAGAATACGAAAAGGGAGAATACTGTCTCTCTTTCTCTTATTTGTTCCTCCTGCCTAATTTGCCCTTAGATTCCATCTCCTAAAAATCGTCTATTAGCATCTCTCCCCCCCTTCCCCCCACCCCCCCATCCCCACACTCTTGATAATAGTCTTCTTCGCGAAATAATATTATTATTATCAATATTATTATTTTTATCATTATTATCATTGTTATTTTCATTATTTTCATTATTATTATTTTATTATTATTATTATTATTATTATTTTTTATTTTTCATTATTATTTTCATTTTATTATTACATTATTATTTTTTTCTTATTATTCATTATTATTTTTATATTTTAATATTCCCAGAATGTTTAAAGCGAAATCAATCTCACCCCTTTGGGTGTAGATAAAACGCGATAGAGAAATGATATTCCCCATAAGGGGGGTTTTTATAGGTTTGTGGGAAGACCCTCAAGGGCCCCAGTGCATTGGTTTTGGGTTGGGGGAGGGCATTTAGGATAGAGAGGATATATATATATATATATATATATAATATTATATTATATTTTTAAAATTTTATATAATATAATATATATGTATAATATATAAAATATATATAGAAAATAAAATAATATATAATAATATAAAATAAAATATAATTTTATATATATATATATTATATATATGGGGAATTTTTGAAAGCATGATACATGAAAATATAATAAAATATATAGATTTCCACACAAAAAGTTATAGTATATATATTAATATAAATAACAAAATATATTTTATATATATATTTTATATATTTAATTGTACAAATTTTATATATATATATATATATATATATAATATTATATTATAAATGCCTACAAACACAAATGTTTATTAATATATATATTTTTATATATAATATATATAATATATAATATATATATATATATTTCATATATAAATACACAAGTGGTTTTTATTATATATGTACTTAAAGGGTATATGCATAATATTTTATTATATATAAAATAAATATATAATATATATAAATATATATATATATATATAAAATATATAAGCCCCAATAAAAATATGTGTGTATGAATGCCCCTTACCCCCACACACCCCAACACATAACATATTTCTCCCCCCCCCACCCCTAAATAATCTAAGCTTCACATACATTTGGACTCATGTTTTTATGCGCATTTTTATTACCAACGGGAGAGCAGGTTATAGGTTGGCGACGGCATTTTAAAAAGAGAAGACTGCTGTTTGGGAAAAGTTGCCCAAAAACAGTAAAAAAGACGCCCCTTTGGCCAATGATCTTTGTGCTCATTTCAATGGGGTTTTGAAACCTCCAAACGGCGTAGATGTTCATTTTATGTAATATATTTATACATATATAATAAAATTTTATATATTATTTTTAAAAAAGATTATATATATATATATATATTTTAATATATATATATATATATATATATATATAATTTATATATATCTGTGTTGTGGTGTGTTGTGTGTGTGTTTTGTGTGTGTTTTTGTGTTGTGTGTAATATGGGGAGGGAAAAAAACAGAATGCACAATCTAGATTTCCCGAAAAAATGAGACAACGGGTTTTTGGAATCCTCCGGGGTTCCCCTCTTCAGGTCTGAAAGGGTGGAATTAGGGGGGGATTTCCCAAACTGTTGTCTCAATTTTTAGTAAACGAAATTTGTGCCTTCTCCCCTCTTTTCCTCTCTTTTCTCTCTCTCTTCTCTTTTTCTCCTCTTCTCTCTCTGTTTGTCTCTCCCTCTTTCTCTCTCCTCTTCTCTCTCTCTCTCTCTCTCTCTCTCCTCTCTTCTCTCTCTCTTTCTCTCTTATATATATTAAAATATATATTTTAAATTATATATTAAATTTAAAAATATTCTCTCTCTCTCTCCATTTCTCTCTTTTTTCTCTCTCCTTTTCTCTCTTCCTCTCTCTTCTCTCTCTCTCTCCTCTCTTTTCTCTCTCTCTTCTCTCCTCTCTCTCTTTTCTCCTCCTCATAATAAAAATTATGATATACATTAAATTTTATATATATGTATACATAAATTATATATTTCACCGGGATATTTTATTTAATATTGAAAAGGGAAACAGCCCCGTAGAAAAAGAAAAATAAACCGTAACGTTTTGAATGGGGTTTAATTTCGGTTTATTTGTCTGAAAGGAAAATCGTGAAGAGTTCCGGGAAAAGGTTTCGGGGTTTTGTTTCATTTTCTACGGGTTGTTTTTCCCTTTTTATCTTTGGTACACGTTACGTGTTTGTGTTTGTGTTTAAAATATATTTTGGATATATATAATAATATAATATATATTATATATATTTTAATATATATATATAATTATATATCATCTATATCAATATACATATATTATTTAAAATATTTTAAAAATATTATATTATAATTTAAAATATTTTATATATATATATATATACAATATATATATATATATAATATTTTATTATATAATATTTATATATATATAAAATTTAAAAATATAAAATAATTTTACGTATAATAAAATACACACGCCCCAATGCACAAACAAATACACACACAAAGACAGGGCACACACACACACACACAAACAAAACACACCACCCCACCACACACACAACACACACACACACACACACACACAAACACCACATATATATATATATTATAATATATATAAAATATATATATATAAAATATGTATTATAATATATGTTTTATTTTTATTAAGATAATATATAATATATATAATAATTTATAATATTACAAAATATAAAATATATATATATATATATATATATATATATATATATATATATATATATATATATATATATATATAAATGCACACACACACACACACACACACACACACACACACACACACACACACACACACACACACACACACACACACACACACACACACACACACATATAACTTAGTATTTCCGTGTGTGTATGCGAACAAATATACCTATATCACTAACACAAACAAAAATCTTTAGGATTCTTCCACTAAACTGAACACCTGAAGGCCTCTCGTGACACCTGGGTGCCATCTCCGTGCCTGAAGTTATCCCATTGTGAACGAAACGACCTCCTTTCACTATAACATGCACCATATATATCACTATTCAACGCGGTCTATGAGGAAGAGATTGGTCGGGCCTGTACTAATTAGGTATTTTGGTCTCTCTCCCGTTTTTGTTGTTGTTGTTGTTGTTTTTGTAATGATTTTCTGTTCTTTTGTTTTTTTGTTTTGTTTCTGTTATATTT
>NC_051403.1:47049912-47052412 GCF_015228065.2 Penaeus monodon
AATATCAAACAAGAAGAAGACTACGCTAATTAGCCTCTCCTAATTAGCGTTATTAATGTCTAGCCCGTCTTGGAACTGAGGGAAAACGTAGGAGACCACGACAGACAATTACTATAATGGGCTGGTCAGAGATACACTTAATGCAATAGGATAGTGTGTTAGCGAAGAATAGCATGTACTGCTGGAGGCCGGAAGGCGGGTATAATTTCGTTTTGAATTTTCGGTGGAATTATATGTATATGTATGTGTATATATATTATATATATATATATATATATATATATATATAATATATATATATATATATATATATATATATATATATATATATATATATATATATATATATATAAAGTAGCATTTTTTTTTTTTTTTTTTTTATTCATAAGCAGTTATCATACATATATATTCATTGTTACGTGCATACACGCACACACACACATACACGCACATACACACACACATACACATACACACATATATATACACACAGATAGATATATAGATAGATAAAAGTATAAATAGGTAGATAGATGGATAGATAGAGGTAAATAGTTAGACAGACAGATGGACAGTTAGATAGATAGACAGACAAGTAGATAGATAGATAGACATATAAATAGACAGACAGATAAATAGATCGATAGATAGATAGACAGATAGACGGACAGATAGATAGATTGATTGATAGATAGACAAATATCTTTGTAGATAGACGTACAGATAGATAAATGTATAGATGAGAGGTAAGCAAGTTGATACGAAAACAGGCAGGTAGAAAAAGAAAGAAAAAAAAAGATGAAATTGTGTTACATAAAAAGAAGAAGAAAAAAAAAACGGACAGACTATGAGCGAAAAAAAAAAATGTATTACATAAAAAAAACGACAGACTATGAGCGAAAAAAAGGATAAAATTGTATTACATAAAAAAGCCCCCCCCCAAAAAAAAAAAAAAAAGAAAAAACAGACTGCAACCTCTATAATTAACAAAACGAATGGGAAAATAATTAATATTAGTCCTTGTGAAAGAACTCTTGTCATAATCCTTTGCAATCTGCATTGAAATATGCAAATAGAAATGAAAAATTGTTTTAGGAATGTTTTATTTTTAATCGTGTGTGATCTTATAATTACTAAAAAGAATTGGTTCCTTAATGCTATTAATTAATTATATATTAATAATAGAAACATCGGGGTGATTGATATATGTATCATATATATATATATATATATATATATATATATATATATATATATATATATAGTGTATAATATATATATATGTATATATATATATATATATTATATATTATTATATTATATATATATATATATATATATATATATATGCATATGTATGTATGTATATGTGTATATGTGGTGTGTGTATTTACGGATACATACGTTTGTGTAGTGCGTGTGTGTGTGCGTGTGTGTAGCGTGTGTGCTTGTGTGTGTGTGTAATTATTAAGATAACAGAAATCATTGTTCCTGCCAATTATTAGCGCATTATTTTTGTTCTTGTTCTTTTTTTATCCTTGTGTTATTTGTTACATTTGTTCCATTGTTAATATTAATGTCCTTCAGTAAAACGATTTATCATTTCATCATTATTCACAAAACAAATCTTGTCGCGGCTAATTATTAATAAAAACGTGGCAATATTCAAATAGAAATTGATATGAAAATCGTAATATATAATTTTCATATCTAACTTCCTTTTGATCTATTTACTTGGTTTGGCATCAATACGTTTAATCCGAATTCCATTAGAATATTGTATTATATAAATGGGAATCTTGTGATGCAATAATATTGGGTAAATATAAGTAACTGCAACGCACGGAGCATTTATGGGCATCCATGCAACTTCACACAGACACACACACACACACACACACACACACACACACACACACACACACACACACACACACACACACACACACACACACACACACACACACACACACAATATGTCTATATATGTCTATATATGTATACATATATATATATATATATATATATATATATATATATATATATATATATATTATATTGTGTGTGTGTGTGTGTGTGTGTGTGTGTGTGTGTGTGTGTGTGTGTGTGTGTGTGTGTGTGTGTGTGTGTGTGTGTGTCTGTGTGTGTGTGTGTGTGTGTATATAGATATATATTATATATAATTATATATATATATATATATATATATATATATATATATAGTATATATATATATATATATATATATATATATATATGTATATATAAACCTTTGCTATGTGATTTCCGTCAACGGTAAAAAAAAAATTGTTTGGCCAAATCTCGTGTTTATTATCACGATGCTTCTTGCTGACAGGTAATTTGCCTTGAGCTATGTTCTTTCGTCGCTTCTTGTTCTTCTTGTTCTTCTTGTTTTGCTTTCTTTACCTCTTTACCTTCATCTTTCTCCTCCTCTTCATTTTCATCTTCTTCCTTATCCTTTTCTTCTTCCTCCCTCCTC
>NC_051403.1:47059912-47062412 GCF_015228065.2 Penaeus monodon
TAAACCAAATCACACCGAAAAAAAATATTTAATTAAAGAAACACACCAACCCTAAAACACAGATAAAAACAACCCCAAAATCCCCAAAATCCCAAAAATCCCCAAAAAATCCCCCAAAAAAATCCCCAAAAAATCCCCCAAAATCCCAAAAATCCCCCAAAAAATCCCCAAAAATCCCCCCAAAATCCCAAAAAAAAACCAAAAATCCCCCAAAATCCCAAAAATCCCCCAAAAAATCTCCCCAAAAAATCCCCCAAAATCCCAAAAATCCCCAAAAAAATCCCCAAAAATCCCCAAAAATCCCCCAAAATCCCAAAAATCCCCAAAAAATCCCCCCAAAAATCCCCGAAAAAATCCCCCCAAATCCCAAAAATCCCCGAAAAATCCCCCCAAAAACCATAAATCTCGCGCAATCGTTCGAGTTGAAGGAATAATCGCGCTTGAACGGAATCCGGCGGAAGAGGACGCGATCGTCGGGAGGCCGAGCGAAGCGCGATATTTGGTGAGAATCGACGTTAGAAAGGCAGAGGAAGACGCGTCTCTCCGGAAACCTTCGTTCGAGCGCACCTTCAGACAACGGGGGGGGGGGTGTAGGGGTGTATGTATTCTTTTTTTTTCTTTTTTTTTCTTTCCTTTTTCTTTTTATTCTTTCTTTTTTTTTGTCTTTTCTTTTTTTTTTCTTTCCTTTTTCTTTTTATTTTTTTTTTTTCTTTCTTTCTTTTTTTTCTTTCTTTTTTTTTTTTTTTTTTTTCTTTTTTTTTTCTTTCTTTTTTTTTTCTTTCTTTTTTTTTCTTTCTTTCTTTTTCTTTCTTTCTTTTTTTTCTTTCTTTTTTTCTTTCTTTCTTTTCTTTCTTTTTTTTTCTTTCTTTTTTTTTTTCTTTCTTTTTTTTCTTTCTTTTTTTTTTCTTTTTTTTCTTTCTTTCTTGTTTTTCTTTCCTTTTTTTTTTTTTGAAAATCAAAAAAAAAAAAAAAAAAAAAAAAAAAAAAGCGAAGAACAATGAATGTTTTTTGTTCTGTTTTTTTGTTTTCTTTTTCTCTTTTCCTCTTCTCTCTCTCTCTTTCTTTCTTTCCTCTTTCTCGTCTCTTTTCTTTTCTTTTCTTCCTTTTTTTTTCCTTTTCTTCTTCCTCTTCTTCTCCTTTTATCTATTATTTTTTTAAAAGAAGTTCTTTTCCATTTTTTCTCTTCTTATCTTCTTCTTTCTCCTCCTCCTCTTTCTCCCTCTTCTCTTCCTCTTTTCTCCTTCTTCTTTTCCTCCTTTCTTCCTCCTTCGTCTCTTCTCCCTCCTGTCTTCCTCTTTTCTCCTTCTCTCCCTCCTTCCTCTTCTCTTCCTCCTTTCCACCTCTTTTCCTTCTTCTCCTTCTCCTTCCTCTTCCATCTCTCCTTCATCTTCTTCTCCCTCCCTTCTTCCTCTTCCATCTCTTCTCCTTCTCCTTCTTCCTCCCTTCTTCCTACTTTCCACCTCTTCTCCTTCTTCTCCTTCTCCTTCCTCTTCCATCTCTCCTTCATCTTCTTCTCCCTCCCTTCTTCCTCTTCCACCTCTTCTCCTTCTCCTTCTCCCTCCCTTCCTCCTCCTTTCCACCTCTCCTTCTCCTTCTTCTCCTTCGAGAGCGGAGGGCAGGACTGGCACCCGAGGCGTTGGCACTCCGCCAGGCACCGCTCGCCACACGGGGCCTCTCTCGAGCCTTTCGCTAAGATGGACGAAAAGAAGAAGAAGAAGAAGAAGAAGAAGAGGAAGAAGAAGAGGAGGAGGAAGGAGGAGGAAGAGAGGGAGGAGGAGGGGAGGAGGGAGGGGGAGAAGAGGGACGGAGGGGAGGGGGGAAGAGGGAGGGGAGGAGGGGGAGAAGGAGAAGGAGAAGGAGAAGGAGAAGGAGAAGAAGAAGAAGAAGAAGAAGAAGAAGAAGAAGAAGAAGAAGAAGAAGAAGAAAAAGAGGAGGAGGAAGGAAGAGGAGAGGGAGGGGAGGAGAAGGGGAGGAAGGGGGAGGGGGAGAGGGGGAAGGAAGGGAAGAGGTAGAGGAGGAGGAGGAGGAGGAGGAGGAGGAGGAGGAGAAGAAGAAGAAGAAGAAGAAGAAGAAGAAGAAGAAAGAGGAGGAGAAATAGGAAGAGAAAGGGAAAGAAGGGAGGAAGAGAAAGAAGAGGAAGGGAAAAGAGGAGGAGAGGTGAACAGGAAGGAGAAGAAAGCGGATGATGATGAGAATGAGGAGGAAGGAGGAAAGATGATGATGACTAGGAGGAGGAAAATAACAATAATGGTAATAATAATAAGAATAATGACGATAATAATAATAATAACAATAATAATGATATTAATAATAATAATGATTATTATTATCATTATTGTTATTATCAATACTATTAGTATCATCATTATTATTATTATCATTATTATTATTATTATAGGATGGAGAACAAGAAAGGAGGAAGAGAAGAAGAAGAAAGAGAAGGAGAGGAAGAAGAAGAAAATGAAGACGTAAAGGAAAACGAAGAAAACGAAGAAAGCGA
>NC_051403.1:47069912-47077412 GCF_015228065.2 Penaeus monodon
GACAGAGAAACAGAGAGACAGACAGAGACAGAGACAGAGAGACAGAGGGAAAGAAAGAGAGAAACAGAGACAGAGACACACAGAGAGAGACAAAGAGACAGAGAAACAGAGAGAAAAGAGCCAGAAAGAGACAGAGATAGCGCAAGGGGGAGACAGGAAGAAAGAAAAAACAGAAGCATGAAGCACTGAACTACAGTAACACGGGCTACCACACGTAATGAAAGCATATATCAGAACGTGTGCAATAAAACATACGAATTTCGAGCCAAGTTTCACTGTCTATGCAGTCACAGAGAAGCATAAATCACGAGACGTTTAAACTCATCGTAACGAATTACGTACAATAATTACGTAATACTGTGCGAAAGATTAATATCAAGATTTATATAATTTCGGAGCAGAATCTGGTTTCATGAATAAGTCTCGAATAGAAATTCAAGATAAAATATATTCATCTTGATATTCGCTTTTGTGAAATGATTCTAGTTAGAATATAAGTGACGAATATATTTTGATAAATTGTGTATTCCAGGAGATATTAAATGTTCGTAATAATAATAAAAAGTACGCACATAAATAAACAAAAACGTATATACCTTGGGGAAAAAAAGTGAATGTGTGTGAGAGAGAGAGAGAGAGAGAGAGAGAGAGAGAGAGAGAGAGAGAGAGAGAGAGAGGAGAATGTGTGAAAGACAGAAACAAAGAATCAGAGACAGAAAAAAACAATAAAGATTAAACAGACAAAATAGACACAGATACACAAACAGATACACGAGTGTAGTCTATTTACCTCCCCCACCCCCCTCCCTCCCAGCTTCTTAATCTTCATTCACACAATTCATTTATAATTTCCCTCCATTCATTAATTTCCTTCATTCCCACAATTCCTTGACAGTATCTCTTCATTCACAATTTCCTTTTACATTCACAATTTTCCGTCATACATACAATTCATTCACAGTTTCCCCCCATTCATCATTTTCTTTCATCCACACAAGTCTTTCACAACTTCCTTTTACTCACACACATTCATTCACAATTCCTCTCCATTCACAACTTCCTTTTACTCACACACATTCATTCACAATTCCTCTCCATTCACAACTTCCTTTTACTCACACACATTCATTCACAACTTCCTTTTACTCACTCACACACATTCATTCACAATTCCTCTCCATTCACAACTTCTGGCGCATCCCTGCACTCTGTTGCGTGGAAACGTGTTAAATCGGAAACTGCCTGTGATTCCGAAACCGGAGGGACTCTCAGGTACAGTGCAATTGAATGACAGTATTCCGTCATGGGTGCGTGTTGCACGATATTGCATCGATGTTGAAAGCAGGATGAGTGGAAGACACGGCAGAGATAACAGTGAAGGGATGTTGCAGTGACAACACAATCAGATCTGAAATCGTGATGATGGCACGCTAAGTTGGCAGTGGTTGGCAGTGTGGATTTTAATATTTTGTTAATTTTCATATTTTGGGTGATTTCATTATTTACTTTTAGTTTTTCTGTATTCATTTACCACTTTTTAATATATATATATATATATATATATATATATATATATATATATATATATATATATATATATATAATATATGTTTTTTTTTCCTTTTTTTTTTTTTTTTTTTTTTACTTTTTGTGTTATTCATTTATATATTTTTTTAAATCTATGTTTTATTTATTTTTCCTTTTTTCTTTGATTTCCTTTTTCTTCATCTTCGTTTTCTGTTCTGTTTCTTCTTTTCACTCGTGATTTTTGTTTTCTTTCATGTGATTTTTTATCGATTTCTTCTACCTTTTCCTTTCTTCATTTCTCTTTAATTATGTCTTTTATTTCTTTATCATTTTTTCTCCTTCTCCTCATTATCACCCCTCTATCTATTTCCTCTCCTTCAATTTATCCCCTTTTTATCCATTTCTTCTACCCTCTCTCTTCTCCTCCTTCGCATCATCACCTTTTGTTTTATCTTCGATTTCTTCTTCTCCTTCCCTTCGTCTTATTCCTCTTCTTCTGAGGGACTTTTCCTACTCTTATGAAATCACATCATTATTGCAGTTGACGAAGAATCACACGGGCAGATGGGGTACTTATCGCTCTGGTACCCTGTCGCGGTAAGACATAAATGTGTGTATATATATATATATATATATATATATATATATATATATATATATATATATATACACATACACACACACACACACACACACACACATATGTATATATATATATATATATATATATATATATATATATATATATATATATATATATATAAGGCCGCGGTGGCCGAGTGGTTAGAGCATCGGACTCAAGACTGTCACGACGGCAATCTGAGTTCGAGGGTTCGAGTCACCGGCCGGCGCGTTGTTCCCTTGGGCAAGGAACTTCACCTCGATTGCCGCTGGGTGGGCAAGCCAGCCCAAGTCAGTGCCGGTCCCAGAACCGGGTAAATGGAGATGGTGACTTGATAAAAACACCGGGCGGAAGGCAACGGCAAACCACCGCTCTAAATTGCCAGGAAAACCATGGAAAATCCATGATCGCCAACGTCCTTGTAGGAGAGGGCACTTGAAGAAGAAGATATATATATATATATATATATATATATATATATATATATACACACACACATACACAAACACTCTCTCTCTGTGCGTGTGGTGGGTATACATATGCATTACCATCATTATTATTATCATTACTATTATCATCATTACTATCATTACCATCAATATCACAATTATTGCTATCAACATCATAAATAACAGAATATGCGTCGGAGAATGTCGGTCACACAGAAACGAAAACAACTATCGTAATAGCAACGGCGATCGCTTTGTTCCTGCAATTGCAACGGAGAGAGCGTGCTTGTCGGATGTAGAAGACGCTTAAATAAGGTCTCATATCTAATTTGCAAATTCAGATTTCCATTGCGGCGCCCGAGATAAGGAGATATGAGCGAGAGAGATGACACAGCGAGAGGTGCGAATAACATGTTGGGAGGGTTTTTGATATGCCGCTGGAGAGGGAGGGAGGGGGAGGGAAGGAGGGGGAAGGAGGGAGGGAGGGAAGGTGGAAGAGAGGGAGGGAGGGTGAAAGGGAGGGAGGGAGGGAAGGAAGGAGGGAGAGAAGGAGAGAGAGAGAGGAAAATAGGGAGGGAGAGGGTGGGTGGGAGAGAGGAAGGGAGGAGAGAAGGGGATGAGAGGGATAGGGAGAGAATGAAGGAGATAAAAGGAAAAGAGGGAGGGAGGGAAGGAGGGAGACGGAGAAAGGGAGAGAGGGAGACGGAGGAGGACGAGGAGAGACAAGGAGAGTCGCTGTAGATTGTAAATAAGACGTTAAGTCGATGAACAGAAAGTACACTAACACCCCCCGGTCCTTTACGCTTTCTTACCCTGAGGAAGCAACAAAGCGAAAAAGGTCTTTGGTCTGTTTTTCAATTTCCTCCCTTCGTTGTTTCACCCACAGCTTTAACAGAATAACAATTCTCTTTGGTTACAAATAGATATAGACTGCTGAGTGAGCGCGAACACCATTTTTGCCACAGAAAGCCACAGGAGTGTGACGTAGGGCCCTTCTCTATGAATTCGTATAAATGCAGTAATCAGTGACAGTGAGAGTGAAGCAGTTTATACGAATAGCAGCACAATCTGACCCTAAGAGGGAGATTTCGAAAAGCTGTAACAAATTCCGTAGAATTACAGGCCTCGGGGTAACCTGAATTCTGTTTGTTTGTCACTCGTAAAAAAGGATCCGGATTTCAAAGGTAGATTGCAGAGGTCGTGACGTGTATCACCGCTTAAACAGGGGGCAGGGAGCCAAAGGGGGAATGCAATTGAAACCATGTTGCAGACAGAATGATAAGTAATTAGTGGAAAGCAAAAAGAGACTATATTGTGCGCTTTTCAAGATGATAAGGGCAATTTTCAAGAGCATTCCTAATTATATAATAGCCGTAGCATAATGATATTTCACAAGAAGTTAATGATACAGGAAGATGCTATTATAAGATGACACAGAATCACAAGATTTAAAAAAAAGGCTGTCTTTAATCAAATCCTCTAGTCAGGATGTGAAGAGGTAAGGTGGGGAGGGGGGGGGGTTAGACCTACTCGTGGACCAGGTTTAATTGAAACTGAACCTGTCCAAGCACCTGGATAAATTAAATCAAACCTCCAAACCCATGAGTGGCCTGAACTAGAACTCGCTATAGACAAGCGTTGCGTTCTATACGCAGGTGTAAAAACGACCAGCCTTGTTCGTGTTCAGCAAAAGAAACCGAAGTTATTCATGCTTGGAGTCAACTGAGACGGAGACTCTATATGTACAGAGGCAACTCGGACAGAGTCTTTCTATGCGTAGAACAATTGAGACAGAACCTCGCCATGCACAGAGGTAATTGAAAAAGAAACTTTCCATGCGTACAGGTAATACAGAGAGAATCTTTCCATGCACAGAGACAAGGGACAGAACCTTCTCATGCACAGAGGCAATTGAGGCAACCTTGCCATGCACAGAGGCAACTATGACAGACCCTCGCCATGCACAGTGGCAATTGAGAGAGACCCTCGTCATGCACAGTGGCAATTGAGAGTGACCCTCGCCATGCACAGTGGCAATTGAGAGAGACCCTCGCCATGCACAGTGGCAATTGAGAGAGACCCTCGTCATGCACAGTGGCAATTGAGACAACCTCGCCATGCACAGAGATAATTGAGGTTTGACCTCGTTTTCTTCTTGTAGGATATGCAGTATATTTCCTCAATGCAAATATATACCGCAATTTTCCACGCAACCTTAAAAAAAAAAAGATGGTGGAGTCAGAGATATGAAGGCTGCAGCGTGATGCATATTGCAATATTTCATGCAATGGAAAGTGCGATAATAAATGAGTCAATTTTAACCCAGTGCTCGATTTTTAATGAGGGACAGATATTTTTTTTTTTTTATCGTCGTGATAAACGTGTTGTGTGTTTTCGTTAAAGGACTTAAATATTTCAGTGCTCATCCATCTACAAAAAAAAATATTTGTGCTGAGCTTTCAAATAATCGAGTGGGGGGGGGAGGGGGGGATGGTCGGTAAATATGACATTGAAAAAGAGGTTGAAGTATCTATATTATAAACCTACCTTTCGTGCAACGTGAACTGCTCCCCTTGCATGATTAATTGTTGCAAGTATAATTCGTGCGAATAAAATATGTCAGCGCTCCCTTACCGTGAGCATTGAATTTCTTAGTAATGAAATGTTGCATCTGCAAGATATGTCCTTGAGAGAGATAGATCCTAGAGTGATGTAATGTTATCCCTTGTCTGTATTTTCCTTTTGCGTGTGTGTGTTTACGCTCTCTCCTTCTTTCTCTCTTTCTTTGTTATCTGTCTCTCTCAATCTCTGTCTTTATCTCTGTGTCTCTGTCTCTCTCTCTATCTTCCTCCTTCCTTCTTTCCCCCCCATCCCTTCTCTCTTTCTCTCTCTCTCTCTCTCTCTCTCTCTCTCTCATCTCTCTCTCTCTCTCTCTCTCTCTCTCTCTCTCTCTCTCTCTCTCTCTCTCCTCACTCACTCACTCCTTCCTCCTCCCCTTCCCCGACTCTCTCTCTGCCCTCTCTCCCTCCCTCCTTCCCTCCCCCCTCTTTTCCTCTCCATCCCTCCCCTCCTCCCTCATCCTCTCCCCCCCCTTCTCTCTCTCTCTCTCCCTCTATCTCTGTGTGTATGTGTGTGTGTGTGTGTGTGTGTGTGTGTGTGTGTGTGTGTGTGTATGTGTGTGTGTGTGTCTGCGTGCGTGCGTGCGTGCGGTGCGTTCGTGTGCGCGTGCGTGCGTGCGTATGTGTGCGTGCGCGTGCGTGCGTGCGTATGTGTGTGTGTAAGCCCCAAACAATTATCTGAGAACAAGAATTAAAAGAAACAACCCAGGGAGATAGTTAATCTTCTGTAATCATGAGATTATCTGGAAAATAACAAGTAGTTTAGGCTCTGTCCTCAATTCCACAACTGTTGCCATAAGAGACAAGGCAACACATTGAGGTCCATTAGTTGCAGAAGTTTTAAAAAGGTGGAGGTTTTGTATCATGTGTTTCATTGAATGTTAGATGATCATGATGCTTAAATGCTCGACTCGAAAAATGTGAAATGTTGTGTTTATAATCTTTTCTTAATTACCTCTTACATTTCATGAAGATTGCGAAATTTAAAGCAAATCTTTAGAAAAATTGTGCCTCGAGGCCATCGGCGGCGCTCCGGCAAAGGCCAATTACCGCTACCTACAGTAAATTCTGATAGGATAAAACTTGTAGACATCCAAGGCGGTTTATCATTAACCAAAACGTTACCAGAAGCTTATACCCTGTCAGACAGAACTTGTGCTAGTATATAGAACCCTTACAAAATCTTTGTAATTAATTGGTGGATATTTATCTGGCTGTATTGAAGCCAGAAGTAGGTCGCTTAACAATGTACCAGTTTTGTTATGGCTTTTAAATTGTAGATTTTCATTATAGAACAAAATAGTTTTCATGTGTGTTTGGACACAATTTGTATGTATAAAAGATAAAGTCCCGTTTTAAAGGCTACTGTTAGCATTTTAAAAAAATGAGAAAATTAAAGTACTTTTTTCATGTAAAACTGATTTATTACAAATCTACGGCATTTTTTAAATTTTTTAATAAGGGTAAAATATCACCCGATCTTCAACCTCTAGGAAGAAATAATAATAAATACATAATCAAATAAAATAAACACACAATGAATATTTCTTTCCACCTTATTAGTATTATATTCCAAGCAGGATAATAACATAGTACCCCCTTCGAAGAAAAAAAAAAGGTGGAAAACTCGCTGTACAAAAGTTAGTAAGGAAAAAATTTCCTCATTTGCTATATTAACCCGGGTGAACATTGGCCAATTGCTGCGATTTGTCACAGAGGAAGAGGGAAGAGAGAAGGAGAGGAGGAGAAGGACCGAAGTGGAGAGGTGGATTAGCGTGAAGTGCCACCGCCTTTGTGGAAGCTGGTGGAAAGGAGGAAAAGGAAAAAGAATGAGAAGAAATGTATATGTATTATACACACATACACACACATATACAGGACTTTGTCGGACGTACGTCACATTATGTGCGTGTGTGTGTGTGCATGTGTGTGTGTGTGTGTGTTTGTGTTTGTGTTTGTGTGTGTGTATGTGTGTGTGTGTGTGTGTGTGTGTGTGGTGTGTGTGTGTGTGTGTGTGTGTGTGTGTGTGTGTGTGTGTGTGTGTGTGTGTTTGCATTTCTAAGATAAGAAGCATTCGATTACAAATAAGAAAATTAAATAACATAAAAGTAGACAGTAAACAAATACAGAGAAAATACTAGAAATATTAGAATTTTCTCAGAAACTGAAGCACAAGTGTATTCACAGAGAGACTGAGAGAGAGAGAGAGAGAGAGAGAGAGAGAGAGAGAGAGAGAGAAACTGAGAGAGAGAGAGAGAGAAACAGAGAGAGAGAGAGAGAGAGA
>NC_051403.1:47112412-47124912 GCF_015228065.2 Penaeus monodon
GAGAGCGAGTGAGCGAGAGAACGAGAGAGTGAGAGAGCGAGAGAGCGAGTGAGCGAGAGAGTGAGAGAGTGAGAGAGAGAGAGAGCGAGAGAGCGAGTGAGCGAGAGAGGAGAGAGAGAGGAGGAGCGAGAGAGCGAGAGCGAGCGAGAGTGAGGAGGTGAGACAGCGAGAGAGTGAGAGAGTGAGAGAGTGAGACAGCGAGACAGCGAGAGAGCGAGAGAGCTAGACAGCGAGAGAGCGAGACAGCGAGAGAGCACACCCATGCCGAATTTTCATAAGTGTAATTCGCACACGCAGAGACACTTTTAGACAACTGATTTGCAATTAAAATCCACTTACATTGCCTCATTTCCTTCTTTTTCATCTTGCACTGATTGCAAAGCATCCTGGCAGTAAAGATCTCAAAAAAAGGGGGGGGGGGAGGCGGGGGGAGGCAGACGTAAAGCGAAAAGTTTGTACGTTTTTGATCAAAGTAAAAAAAGAAAAAGAAAAAAAAAAACAGACATTATATATTTTACATATTTATCTATTTATTTTATTTATTTATCATTATTATTTTTGTTTCTGAACTGAAATTGATATAAATGGAAATTGATAAGTTGCATACAATGAAGAAAAAACGTAAATATTAGTAAGAAAATATGAAAAAAAAAGAAAAACGTGAAATACATGATAACCATAATTTTAAAAATATTAATTTAGAAATTTTAAAAAAAAATCCTTTTTCTTAAATTCAGAGCAAAATATATAGTGGATCTAATAAATTTAAAATTAAAACCATGGTATTTAGAGATCTATAAAAACGTATATTAAATTTGAAGAAAAAATCTGCAAGATGTATCTATAAAATAGTTTTTTTTTATATAAAACTAATTTTTTAAAATCTTATGCAAAGTCTAAAGGAAAAAAAACGAAAATATATCAAACATATTTATACCAAGGAATTTATGAAATACAAAATTCTACATAAAAAAAATAAAAATCTTTAGCAAACACTGAATAAAATTAATATAAACTTTTTTTTTAATACAAACGAGGGAAAATCTGCTAAAATATGTTTATAAATCTATAAAAAGATGAATTTGTAAAGGATAAGATTCTAATATAATCCAGCAAGAAGTATCTATAAAACCTATTTATACGAATGAATCTACAAGAAATATGAAAATTCTATAAATTTAGAGAAAAAAATAGATCTGAAAGAAGGTTTAACTTTATAAAAAAATAAAAAATAAATAAAAAAAAGAATGTAATGTATATCTATAAACATATTCATAACAAAGAATTTTATAAGAAATATGAAAATTCTATAAAATAAATTATAAAAATAATTCTGAGGGTAGATTTAGATTAAAAAAAAAAATAAATAAAATAAATTATATCTATAAAACATACCAAAAGTCATTTATAAAATATAAAAACTACAAAATAAGAAAAATATAAATAAATCAGAAAGATTTAAATCTAAAAAAATATATATTAAGTATACCTATAAAACACGTTTATAAGAAGCACTTTATAAAATATAAAATCTCTATAAAATAAAAATAAATCTGTAAGAAATTTTGAATAAAAATGAACATGAACTTGTAGAAGACATAAGCGAGAAGTCTGAACTTCAAACTTTCTTCAAACTTCAAAGTTACTTTTAGTAACTTAATAGCTTGTGACTTTTGTGAAAGAGCAATACAGAAAGAGAAAAAAAATGTAGGATTGGCACTGGGACAGGGGAGGGAGGGGAAGGGAGAGAGGGAGAGAGGGAGAGGGGGGAGGGGAGGGGAGGAAGAGGAAGAGAGAGAGAGAGAGAGAGAGAGAGAGAGAGAGAGAGAGAGAGAGAGAGAGAGAGAGAGAGAGATATGAAGAGGCTACACACAACCACACACACACTTGTATATATATGTATATATATATATATATATATATATATATATATAATATTATATATTATACATAATATATTATATATATATATATTATATATATATATATATTATATATATATATATATATATTATATATTATCTATATATAATATCTCTATATATATATATATGTATATATATATTTTTTATATATATATATATATGTATGTATGTATGTATCTGTGTGTGTGTGTGTGTGTTGATACATGACTAACTGCCTTAACTACTGACAACTACTTTGAGTTCTAATAATTCAGTAACCTTAACTATAACAACTAGCTTCACTTATTGATTACAATAATAGTACTGATATCTATATATCTATGCGTATGTAATACCTGTATATAAGGATGCATTTATGTATGCCTGTGTGTATGTACCTAAGGTATGTATTTACGAAACGGTCACGAATAAACGTTTCTGCAGCCCAGACGCGAACAACTACGAATGAACGTTTTTACAACATAGACATGCATAGTCATCTATAAACGTTTCTGCAACAGATAACATAACATAAGCATGTAAAGCAATGCTTAAACGTTTTTACAGCATTGACACGGATAGTTTTCTATGACAGGCACAAACAGTCTAAACGTTCCTATAGCATAAACACGAATAGTCACGTATAAACGTTTATTACAACATGAACATCAACAGTCACGAATAATCTTCTACAGCATAACTATGTATAAACATTTCTACAAGACGAATAATCATCAATAAACGTTTCAACAACATAAACAAAAACAATAACGAATAAACGTTTCTACAGCTTAAACACGAATGATCAACAATAAACATTTCCACGCCATGGCCATGAATAAACACCAGCAAACATAAACACAAATGGAACACTTCATCACCATAAACACAAATTAGCCACGATTAAACGTTTCCTAACAGCACATGCACGAATTAACACACACATGCTAAGTCGACCCAGGTTGAAAGCAACGCAGATACGAATGTACACCAACGCACACACGCACACTACTGTAACTCGCCCCAGGTTGACAGCAGCACAGACACTCCTCCCACACACTAACTCGCACAGACACGAATTAACACACCACACCCCCCTCCTACACACACTAACTCGCTCCCTCCTCGCCCCAGGTTGACAAGCACACAGACTCGAACTAACACGCCCCACATTCCCCTCCCACACACACACACCGACACGCCTCATCAACATCACCCTCCCCACACGCACCCACACACCCTCCCCCCCCCCCCACACACGCACCCACACACACACACTAACTCGCTCCCTCCTCGCCCCAGGTTGACAGCAGCAGCGCAGTGACGGTCGTTTTACAGGACGTGGAGTTAGAGACTTCAGGTAAATACAAGTGTGAGGTTATTACCGAAGGACCATTATTCCACACGAAGATAGGGGAAGGGAACATGACCGTTATAGGTAAGTGCTTTTGTTGTGTTGTTGTTTTTTTGTTATTTTTGAGTATTTTTTGCTCTATTTTACAAATTATTCTTTTTTCTAATCTTTCTCTATTTTTCTTCCTCTTCTTCCTCTTCTTTTTCTTCTTTTTCTTCTTCGTCTTCTTCTTCTTCTTCTTTCTCTTCTTCTTCTACTTTTTTCTTCTTCTTCTTCTTCTTCCTTTTCTTCTTCTTCTTCTTCTCCTTCGCCTTCCCCTTTCTTCTTCCTCCTCTGCTTCTTTTCTCTCTTACTTCTCCATCTCCTTCGCCTTCTTCTTTCTTCTTCTTCTTTTCTTCTTCTTCTTCTTCTCCTTCTCCTTCTTCGTTTCCTCTTCTTATTCTTATTCTTCTCCTCCTTCTTCTTTTTCTTCTCCTTCTCCTTCTCCTTCGCCTTCTTCTCCCTTTTCTTCTTCTTCTTCTTTTTCATTTCCATCTTTGTATTATTATTTTTTATTATTATTATTTTTTTTTTTTACATTAGACTGATTGTGAAAAAGAACATCTTTTTATCTTTATCTTATTCTCCCTTCTATTCTTCATATCTCTCTCTCTCTCATTCTTCTTCTTCTCCACCTCCATCCTTTTATTATTTTTCTTCTCTATTTCTGTGGAAATGGATTAACGTTTTGTGTGTTTCTTCTTTTTCTAATTATTTTCTTTCTATCTTCCTCTCTTCCCTTTTTTTTTTGGGGGGGGGGGATGTTCTATTTTTGTGTGTTTCTTTTTTTTTCTTATTTTCTTTTTCTCTTCCTCTTCCTCTTCTTCAGTTCTCAACCATTATATTTATCAGGATTACTTTTCTGGTATTCGTCTCGAAGGGAAAGGACACGAGGTAACGGCGCTGGTTGTTCTATTAATAGGATGTTCTGGTGATAGGATGTTCTGGTAATAGGATGTTCTATTAATAGGATGTTCTAGTTATAGGATGTTCTATTAATAGGATGTTCTGTAATAGGATGTTCTTGTAATAGGATGTTCTAGTTATAGGATGTTCTATTAATAGGATGTTCTGGTAATAGGATGTTCTGGTGATAGGATGTTCTAGTTATAGGATGTTCTATTAATAGGATGTTCTGTTAATAGGATGTTCTTTTAATAGGATGTTCTTTTAATAGGATATTCTGGTAATAGGCTGTTCTGGTAATAGGATGTTCTATTAATAGGATGTTCTTTTAATAGGATGTTCTATTAATAGGATGTTCTTTTAATAGGCTGTTCTGGTAATAGGATGTTCTATTAATAGGATGTTCTAGTTATAGGATGTTCTATTGATAGGATGTTCTGTTAATAGGATGTTCTAGTAAAATTTTATTCTAGTAAAAACCTGTTCTGATAATAGTCTATTTTGTTATTATCTCATCCTAGTATTATCCTAATGCAGCAGCTTATTCTAGAATTATTATTATCATTCTTGTATTTATTTAAGACTCAGGAGGGGGGGGGGGGGAGGGGGAGGAGGAAAAACAGCGAGAGTTTTGTATTGAACTTTGCGAAACCGCTGACGGAAACACGAGGAAGAGTCATGCTGTAAATTAATGTGCGATTTTGTTGAATATATATATATATTTCTCTCTCGCTCTCTCTCTCTCTCCTTCTCTCATCTCTCTCTCTCTCTCTCTCGCTCTCTCTCTCTCTCTTCTCTCTCTCTCCCTATCTCTCTCTCTTCTCTCCCTCTCTCTCTCTAATCTCTCTTTCTCTCTCTCTCTCTCTCTCTCTCTTCTCTCTCTCTCTCTCTATCTATCTATCTATCTCTCTCTCTCCATTTTCCCTGATGATGCAGTAAAGCGGAGAAGGAATTTGGTAGATTCGTTTGTTTTTTTACTTGATATTTCTATTGTTTTGTCTGTGAGACAAGCGTATATGTATGCATGTATATACACGTATATAACAAGTATATACACACAGAGATATACACACACACATACATATACACATAAACAACTGACAAACAAACACACACAAACACACAATCAAACAAACAAATACAAATACACACACGAAAGCAAACAAACACAAACATATCCATAAACACACACACACACACACACACACACACACACACACACACACACACACACACACACACACACACACACACACAAATCTTACAACCTCTTAACGAAGACCTTTTAACATTAAGACTTAATCTCTCCCTCTCCACGCCCACCACCACCACCACGCCCACGCTACAGACCTCCCCGACAGCACGCCCGTTCTAGAGGGCGTGAAGACCAGCTACCAACTTGGAGAGAGAGTACGTGTCAACTGTACTTCCCCTTACTCCAAGCCAGCTGCAACGTTGGAGTGGCATGTCAACGATGAACTGGTTGTGAGTAACATGAGGGGAAAGGGATGGAGGAGAGTGAGGAAAGGAAGTGAGGGAGAGAGGGGGGAGGGAAGGGGGAGGGAGGGGGGAAGGGGAGGGGAGTGAGGGAGAGAGAGGGGGGAAGGGGAGGGGAGTGAGGGAGAGAGGGGGGAGGAGAAGGGAGAGAGAGGGGGGAAGGGGAGGGGGGTGAGGAGAAAAGGGGGGGAAGGGAGAGGAGGGGGAGGGAAGGGGGAAGTGAGGGGGGGGAAAGGTGGGAAAAATTAAAAGGGGAAAGGGGGGAAGAAGAGGGGGGGGGAAAAGGGGAAGGGGGGGAAATGGGGGGAGGGGGAAAAAGGGGGGGGGGGTTTTTGGAAGGAGAGGGCCCGGGGGGTTTTTGGGTTTTTTAAAGGAGGTTTGAGGGGTAGGGGGGGGGGGGGGGGGTTTTTGAAAAAAGGGTTGGGGGAAAAAGGGTGGGGGGAGGGGGGGGAGGGGTTTTTTTGGGAGGGCCCGGACCCCCCGGGAGGGGGACAGGGGAGGGGGGGGGGGGGGAGGAGGGGGGGGAAGGGGAGAAAGGGAGGGAAAGGGAGGGGAAAACGAGGGGGTGAGGGGGGGAAATTGGAGGAGGGGGGTGGGGGGGAGAGAATATAATAATGATGTAGTAACCCCTAATATAAAGGGAAAATATAAAGCCCATTTTTAAAAATGCCCATCAATAATAAACACCCCCTTTCACCTCCCCCTCCCCCCCAATCTCACCCCCCTCCCTTACCACCTCGTCTCCCCCTTCCCCCTCAATCCCACCCCCACCCCCATCCTCTCACTCTCCCTTTCTCCCTCCCTTATCACCCCCTACCCTCCCTCTCACCCCCTCCCCCAATCTCACCCCTTCCCCCTTCCCCACCCCCCCCTTTCCCCCCCCTTTTCCCCCCCACCCCCCCCCTTCCCCTTTTTTCCCTTTTTCCCCCCCCTCTTCCCCCCCCCCCCCCCCCCCCCCCCCTCCAAACCCCCCCCCCCCCCCCACCCCCCTTTCCCTCCACCCCACCCCCCCCCCCTTCCCCCCCCCCCCCCCCGCATGGAAGCCCAGCTGGCCCGTCGCAAAAGGGAGGCCCAAGCAGGAGCCCAAAAACGGCCTCGGGGACGGCAAAACCCCCTCGGCCTCCCCTTTCGTAAACCCAGCGCCCCCCAAAAATTTTCCCCGGGGGGGGGAAATGCGGCCCCAAGGCGTCCCCAAAAGATCGCGCCCCATCAAACCCCCAGTCGCAGGAAAAGGGTGGGGGTCACCCGAAAACGGGTTTTTTTCCAAAGCACACGCAGGCGGAGGAGAGGAGGCATAAAGACAAGGCTTATTTCTTCGGTAATTCGTTTTTTTTTTTTTTTTGGGGGGGGGGGGTTCTGGGTTAGGTCTGGCGTTTTTGTTTTTGTTTTTTTTATCATCATCTTTTTCTTCATCATCATCATCTTTTTTCTTCTCCTTCATCATCTCTTTCTTCACCATCATCATCTTTTTTCTTCTCCTTCATCATCTTTTTCTTCTCCTTCACTTCATCATCATCTTATTTCTTTTTCAAGATCCTGAATGTGCTGTTCTGGTTATCAACCTATTTACTAATCATATCTGTGTAATGGCGAATAATTCTTGGATGATAATATTCTATTGATTACTTCTTTATATTTATAATCATTATTTATTTTATTTTATCTTTTTATTCATTAATATATATATATATATTTTTTTTTTCTTAACAGTGCTGTTACGTTTATTCACTTTTTTTTTCTCAAATTTCAACCTCCATCTCACTTATAAAAATCTTGAAGAAAATTACTGATACTGATTTTTTTTTCTTTTTTTTCTTTTTATTTCTCCATTTTTCGAATCTGTGATAATGTTATAATCATTCATTTCTGTGTATTTGTTTTAAATGTCTACATTTTCTACAAATTTCTTACTTATGAATGACGGTACAATTTTTGATAATGTTATTCAAACTATATATATATATATATATATATATATATATATATATATATATATATATATATATATGAGGAATTTTTAAATTTCTCGAATTCTCGAAATCTGTTTTATAATCAATATTTTCTTTACCTTCTTTTAAATATCTCAAAGTTTCGTCTTTTTTTTCTCACATATGAATAAAGGTAATTTTTTTTATAATTTAAACTATCCCAATTTTTGGATAGTGTTGTTCAAATTATCACGGATTTCTTTACCTTTTTATATATTTCTAAGACGGTAAATTATATATGTAAGACGGTAATTTTTTATCGATAATGTTCAAACTATTCCCTTTTTTATTTATTCATTTGCAATCGTGTTACATTCATGACCCTCCTTTATTTTCTCTCAAATTCCCATTTCTTTTCCATATACACGAATCCCGGTAAAAATTTTTCGTACACTGCCTTTATAACGATTCAATTTCTTACAGGAAACAGCGCACCAAGAACCACAACCAGCTTTTTCTCTCTGGTTTTGGTAACAGTTGCTGTTCTACTAAACACAGGATTCCACGCGGATTTGGTACAACCGTTCTTGTAGTTATGTTGAGCAAGGACCCGAACATAACGTAGGGTATAAGTTGTAGAACGTAAGATTTTTTTTTTCCCGATTCCCCACCTTCCTCCTCCTTCTGCCACCACTGTAAGAAATAATGATAAAAAAAATAGATAAGTAAATTTATTTAAAAAGTATGTTTTTTTTTTTTTATAAGGGATTTTTTTTCTTGTTTTCATGTAAATGTTAGGATTGTATTAAGTATAAAGACTGATCGATGCCATGGTGGGCGATCCAAACTAACTTTCATAAGGATAATAAGAATAACGCTATATTGTTACAGCATAATGAAGTTTAAGAAAAAAACAAAAACAAAAAACAGAAAGATAAAGAAGAATATATTATATTTACAATGAATCAAAAACTTCACTAAACAAAATTATTCTAAAATTCTACAACGGAGTGAAATAGAAATACAGATAAAGATATAAATGTTTTTTATAATGGTGAACATTTACTTACAGTGTTAACAACTAGTCAGTATTATGTTTTTAATTATTTATTTTTCCTTTATGGTTAATGAAATGTTGTATATCTAGACTTGAGAGATTTTTGAAGTCAGGTTTAGAAATTGAGTTTGTAATGTACATAAACTAGTATTGTTTAGAGAGAAAGAATAAATATGAACTGAAAAAAGGTACTGTTTGTAAATCTAATTTGAATATTAACGTTTAATATAGACTGTATATCTCAATCTGCATATTTTTTTCTTGTTTTCGTTCATTGATGTAAAAAAAAATATATATATATATATATATATATATACACATATAATTGATCGAAGTATTTAGCATTCTTTATATTATTTTTGATGAGGCAGTTTCACAATTATCAATTTCTAAGCATCTAAAACATCCAATTTAGTTCAGATACAAATGGCATACATAAATGGCATAATCAACAATCTATGATCTTGCAAATCCTCTGAGTTTTCCTTTAAAATTGTAAATAATATTCTGCCACATTCTTTTCTTTAATGTCAACAAACATATAATCATCACAATGATATGAACACAACACAAGGAATTCCATGACATTTTTTTTTTTTTTTAATACCCACATACATATCGCCAGTACACACACACACACACACCCCCACACACACACACACACACACACACACACACACACACACACACACACACACACACACACACACACACACACATTTATGCTATTATTTGCCTTTAGATAAATTTTTTTCCCGATTATGTCTGTTTAGGAGAAAGAAGAATCTGTAAAATAAAGTTTGTGTTCCAAACATCGGGAAGTTAAGGACCAATATATTGTTAAGTTTGAGTTCAGGATTTATTTTTTTTTTTTTTTTGGGGGGGGGAGGGGGGCTGTTTTTTTTTTTAAGAAAATATTCAGTTAAAAGATATTGTAATTTTTTTTTTTTTTTTTACTTATTAAAAGATAAGGGAACTGACATTGAGAAATATTTTTCTTTGTGGTATTTCTATTTTTAAAAATCGTATTCTTCCAATGTTAGCAAATAAATGTAATTATATTGTTGCATTTCGAATTGAAAAATACGGAAAAAAATATATATATACTGCTCACTGCGCATTGCTTTTCATGGTAACTTTGTCCCTTTAATATACATTTCAGTGAATATACATTGCATTCATAAATATAACTGTTGATTTGGCCAAACTATGTAAAAGGCGAAATCACCGAATTTGAAATTCGAACATTCATAATTACTTGTCTATTGGCTATTTCTTTCCGTTCAAAGCTAAAAAAAAAAATAAAAAAAAAGGAATTTGAACTGACTTTTCCCTAACGACACATTTTATAATCATGCTAGTTTTTCCTACATTTTTTTCTTCTTTTTTTACATATAGTTTTGATTGTTTGACGTGGAATGACCCTTACACACTCTTTCCATTGACAATACATCAATTAACGCGAAGAACATCACGAAACACCATACTCCTGTTTTCTATACATCGTGGTATGGCATATAACATCATTTATATCTCTCGACTGAATGTACGTCGCAGAGGCTACGGATACACGTAAACAAATTTCTATTACTGTAACAAACCCCAAGAAGACCTTTGTAATGAAAACTCTATGTCCCTCGGCACCTTATCATACTGTACAGGCTTTCATACTGCTCTGTGTTTATAGCGTGTAACTAGAGGAAAAAAACGTAGCTTTAAATAGCTTTTGATGAGCCATTCCATTCCTTGCTTTTATTATCTTATTTTTATTTTCTTTCTTTCTTTTCTCTTCTTCTTTTTTCTTTCTTTCGTCTGTTCCAGCATTTTTTTTTCTTTTTCTTACTTTTCGATTTTTTAAAAATCAAAATATCTCTATCTTTCGGTTTTTATTCTGAAGAATATAAGCACCTTGTTTGTTAGGTTGCCACGTTTGAGTTTAAAATAGTATTTAGTGTAGAATTATCATGTGAAAATATAGGAAAAGATATTATTAGCAATGATATAGGATATGTTGTAAAAAGGATAACATGCGTGGATTATGTGTACATGAAATAATACTGGGACAATGTATTGATAAAATAAATATTATTAGAATAATGAGTTCTCTTGGTGGACGTTATTCATTCCTCGTGTGATGATAAGAGAAAAAAGTATGCATCTCTAACTCTCGCTCCCTCCCTCTCTCTCTCTCTCTCTCTCTCTCTCTCTCTCTCTCCTCTCTCTCCTCTCTCTCTCTCTCTCTCTCTCTCTCTCTCTCTCTGTATGTCTGTCTGTCTCTCTCTCTCTTTCTCACTCTCTCTCTCTCTCTCTCCTCTCTCTCTCTCTCTTTCTCTCTCTCTCTCTCTCCTCATCTCTCTCTCTCTCTCTCTCTCTCTGTATCTATATATCTATCACATTCTATCTATCTGTCTGTCTTTCTATCTGGCAATATATCCTGCTCTTCATCTCTGTCTATAAATAGATTAATAGTTACATATAGATAAATGAGAAATATCATAGTAATGATAATGATATTGATAACAATAATAGAAAAAAAGCAATAATAATAATAATAATAACAACTAAAATAGCAATGATAATAACAATAATGATCACAGTAGTAGAAAAAAACAATAATAATAATGATAATAACAACTAAAATAGTAATGATAGTAATAGTAAAAATTTAAATAATAATGATAATAAAAATAACAATAATGATTATGATAATTATGATAATAATGATAATAAAAATAATATTATTAATGATAAAAGTAATAGTAATAATAATAATCAGAATAATAATAACAATAAAAAGCATAATAACAATAATAATCATAATCATAAATAATAATAAAAATAAAATAATTGCAAAAAATAATAATATCAATAATAAATCATCAAATAGTCTAATAATATCAATAATTTAAAAATGATAATGATAATAATGATAGATATGATGATGATGTGATGATGATTTTAATAATGATTATAATAAATGATAAAATAATTTTAATAATTAATAATATAATATAATAAAAATTAAAATAAAAATATAATAAAAAAACAAAAAAATAACAAAAGAACAGTAACGACAGCATGATCAACAACAACCAAACAACAACAAAAACACCAACAAAAAAACAATAACAGCAACGAGAAACCAACACCCCGGCCATGAAACGCCTCCACCGAACGCCTTTTGCAGCCAAACCTCTCCCTTTGGCGCAGGACCGTCCACTGAATTGGCCTGAAGAGACTGATGATATCTCTGCAGCGCGCCTTTTGATCAAGCAAAATCAGTCTTGGTTAATGGTGACAGTTCGCCTCTGAGACTGAGAGTGCTGCTCCGGGCAAGCGCTCAGGAAATGCCTTTGCTTCAGCTAATTCGGAAGAGGGACTGGGCGGGCAGCTGTCTGTGTGTGTGTGTATCTCTGCGTGTGTGTGTGTGGGGGGGGGGGGGGGGTGGTGTGGGGGGGGGGGGGGGGGGTGGCGTTTGTGTGTGTGGGTGGGTGTGTGGGTGGATGGGGGATGTGGGGTGGGGTTTTTGTGTGTGTGGGGGTTTTGTGTGTTTTGTGTTTTGTTTTTGTGTGTGTGTGTGTGTGTGTGTGTGTGTGGGTGGGTGGGTGGATGGGTGGATGTGTGTGTGGTGTGTGTGCGTTTATGTGTATGTGGTTTTTTTTGTGTGTGTGTCTGCACATGTGTGTGTTTATGTGCGTGTGTTGTGTGTGTGTGTGTGTGTGTATGTGTGCGTGCGTACGCGCGCGCGTGTGCGTGTGTGCGTGAAAGACAGCGAGAGCATAAGTAGAAACTGCGAGAATCAGAGAAAGAGATGG
>NC_051403.1:47134912-47139912 GCF_015228065.2 Penaeus monodon
CGAAACGAGGTCTGTGTGCTCTTCGAAACGAGGTCTGTGTGCTCTTCGAAACGAGGTCTGTGTGCTCTTCGAAACGAGGTCAGGGGAGGAAGGATGTTGTCTCAATTACTGAATAGTTTTCGTTCCGTGTAACAGGGTCCTTTCCAAGTTAGATCATATGCTATTGTTTTTTTTATGTGTTTATATATCTTTAGCTCGTCTATTTGATATTTGTACGAAATAAGTATTATTATTGTTGTTATTTTAGAGGGAGACAGAGACATGGACACTTACATACAGACAGACAGTCAAATGATTGATTGACTGACTGACAGACAGACAGAGAGACAGACTGACAGACAAACTGACAGACAGACAGTTAGTCGACTTACTGACTAACAAAATGATTGACTGATTGACTGACTGACTGATTGACTGACAGACTGAGACTGACTGACTGACAGACAAACTGACAGACAGACAGACAAACAGACTGACTAACTGACTGACTGACAAAAGACATACAGACCGACAGGCAGACAGACAGACTGACTGACTGACTGACTGACTGACTGACTGACAAACAGACATACAGACAGGCAGACAGACAGACAAACATACATACAGCCAGACTGAAAGAATGACTGACAAACAGACATACATACAGATAGACAGACTGACTGACTGCCTGACTGACTAACAGACAGACTGACTGACAAACAGACAGACTGACTGACAATGGTTGACTGACTGACAAACAGACAGACTGACTGACTGACAGACAGACTGACTGACTGACAGACAGACTAACTGACAAACAGACAGACATACTGAGTGACAGACAGACAGTCAAACAGACTGACTGACAAAAGACATACAGACCGACAGGCAGACAGACTGACTGACAAACATACTTACAGACAGACAGATAGACAGACAGACTGACTGCCTGACTGACAAAGACAACAGACTGACTGACGAACAACAGACTGACTGACAAACAGACAAACATTCAGACAGACTGACTGACAGACAAACAGACTGACAGACAGACAAACAGACTGACAGACAGACAGCCTGACTGACAGACACAGAATAAGCTTTCCTATCTATTCTCCTTGTTATATCATACATGAATGCGGTGTTTAATTATCTCTTGAAGAACAGTTTGGCAACGGAATAATCTACGTTTGTATCATTGTTCCTAAAAGAAATTGGTTATTGTTTGAAATAATAAAGACAATATATATTTTTTAAAAATAGTATGATATTCAAGATATATCTCGATATATTGCACCGAGAGTTTTTTTTTTTTTTGTGCATTTTAGAAATAAATTGGTGTTAAAATGTACCTATAAGTATTTCTGAAATTATTTATATCATAGCTTGGGATTTATTGAAAATAATTCGAGGAATCGACGAAGGGAAAACACACACACACACACACACACACACACACACACACACACACACACACACACACACACACACACACACACACACACACACACACACACACACACACACACTCACACACACACACACACACGAATATATATTCTTATTAATGAATATATTCTTACTAGAGCTTTTGGAAGTCACAGATATGGTTGCTGGTATGGTTGAATATGGATATATTTCATCTCCTAATGTTTATTGTCATATTTTATAGTTTAATACCTTCTATGTACACAAGGAAATGTTATATTCTTGTATTTACTCTCTATCTTTCTGTCTTTCTATATCTCTATATCCCCCAGCTTCACTTCTCCTTCTCTCTCTCCCACGCGTCAAGGACTCTTCGCGATCTCCAGCCGTCTCTATCCTCCTCATCCCTCTCTCTTCTCTCTCTCTCTCTCTCTTAGTCTGAGTCTGTTATGTGTATGGGCGTCATAATATACGTGTGTAAGTAATTTATAAGTAATATCTTAAACAAACATAAATCAAACAGCACGTCAGTGTAAAACCAGTAAAAGACCTTCCATTTTACAAGTATTTATTAATGGAACAAAGTACATCATGGAGTCATAGCCACCAACAGAACAACATATGTTTCCACTGCATTTTCTTCCTACATTGATCCTACGGCCTTCTTCCAGACCCGAAACGATCTATGAAACACCCGAACCCTGAAGTCGAAACCGCTTCACTTCCCTTATCTCGAAGCCGCTTCACTTCTCTCGTTTCGAAACCGCTTCGACTCCTTTCTCTCCCTCCGAACTACTTCAACTCCCCTCCTTTCCTTCCTTCCTTTCGTCTTCCTCCTTTTTACTTCACCAGGGGCTTCTCGCAGACAGCCCTCCTCTCATTCTCACAGGGGAAGTCCGTCAGAGGGTTCTCCCAGCCGTCGAACATCCCCAGGCACTCCCCGTTGCCTGAGGGCTCGTTGGTGTGCCAGAACCTGTCGCCGATGGATTCTCCCGAAAGCCAGCTCCAGATTTTGTCCTGGCTGTGGCCTCCGATCCAGAAGTTGCGAGCGCTCTTGCGGGCTGCGGGGGAGAGAGGGGGAGAGTTGCTCAATCGGTGACGTTTAAATGTACATAATTAAATGAATGTATAATTATTGATATGGCTCTAATGAATTAATTGTATTATTTTTTTGACTGATAGTTTGGTTATCTTATTTAGAGAGGTAATGACCAGCTGATATACTAGCGATTCCTTCTAATTATATATATATATATATATATATATATATATATATATATAAACACAAACACAATAACCTGTACACACAGATGAAAAGGGAAACAGCCACAGTAGAAAATGAAACTAAACCGTAACGTCCATTTCGGTTTATTCGTCTGAAGAGGAACTCGTGAAGAGTTCGAAACGTTACGGTTTAGTTTCATTTTCTACTGTGGCTGTTTCCCTTTTTATATATATATATATATTATATATATATATATATATATATATATATATATATATACATACATATGTATACATATATATGTATATATACATATTAAGTATGTATATATACTTATACACCACGTATAGATATCTCCTTCACTTCAATTTATTCTACCCCCCTATCTATTCACCTTAACTCCATTTGCTCGACATCATCAACATTATCACCACCAAAATACTCACGGAATCGATTTCCGACGTAGAGGCGGAGCTGCGTCAGGTCACTGGGCTCGGCGAGGTCGGCGCCCATCTGGAGGCACTTGGTGCGGGCGGCCTCCCACGTCATGTCCTCGAGGAGGAAGGCGAAGCACTCGGAGCCCAGCATGTGGAAGGGCGCCGGGCACGTCAGCGCTGAAGGGGCAGGGGCAGGTTTAGGTGTGCGTGTGCTTGTTTGTTTGTTTGTGTGTTTGGTTGTGTGTGTGTGTGTTTGTTTGTGTAGATGTGTGTGTGTGTGTTTGTTTGGTTGATTGGTTGGTTGTGTGTGTGTGTTTGTGTGTGTGTGTGTGTGCGTTTGTTTATGTGTGTTTGTGTGTGTGTGTGTTTGTTTGTTGTGTGTGTGTTTGTGAGTATATATATATTATATATATATATATATATATATATATATATATATATATATATTCATATACATATAAATACACATATATGACAGTGATCATAGTAATGGTGCTGCATCTTGGCAAGATGAAAAAAAAACAGAGATTACAATTGATATCTTGCAACGCCTCACGATGCCTCGTAAACAATCCGCGGTGATGATCAAGGAAATGTGATGGTGATGATAATGGAGATGATCATAGGCCAAGAAATTAATGATGTAACAGTAATAGTTATCACACTGAATAGTAAGGTTAATAGCAATTGTAAGAGTAATAGTTATAGTAAACACATTAAATACTTTTAGAAATCAATGGCAGTTGAACTGGTAATGATAGAGATGATTGCACAATTATCATGTTCGTTGATGATTATATAAAGATTCGGAAACTGAAAAAAAAAGTAATTGAAATAGATTTTTTTTATTCTTATTCTAACATTAATATGAGATTCTAAGCCTAGATATATATAATGATATGCATAATTATATGTAAATAGACAGATAGAGGGAAAGAGGTCGATAGCTAGATGAATAGATAGATGGATAGAGGGATTGGTAGATAGATAGAAAAGGGGATAGATAGATAGATAGAGGGATAGGTAGATAATTAAATAGAAGCATAAATGGACAAGCATATACACAAACAGAAATATAGATAGATCGATAGACAGATATAGCAATATGTATGTACAGATAGTAAGGTAGACATATACACTACCAGATAGATAGATAGATTAACAGAAAGATAAATTAAATAAATAGTATAGCAGACATATACTCAAAAATCACAGACAGACAGACAGAAAGAGAGGCAACACACAAACAGATAGAAAGCGAAGAATAAAAAGCGTTATGCAAATTAGACTCACTTGTAATGTAGTCCCTGAAAAGCTGGTTAAGTGATCGGAGTTCAACGGTGAGGTCATAGAGGCTTTTACTCAGGGAAGCTGTTGGGGTGAAATGTCTTTATTTAGACAGAGGCTTGTGTTAAATGTGGATTTATATGCATTAAAACAATAGATACATGACAATAATAAGGGATAATAATGATAATAGTAATGATAATGGTATAAATATACGCATACAGATATGCAAATATATACATAGAATAGAAGCTCAAACACACACACGAATATGTAAACAAATATACACATATGCAAGATGCACACAGTCAAACACCAAAGACAACACAACAACAACACAACACACACCACACACACACACAACACACAAACACCACATCACAAACACAACACAACACCACAAACACTGCACAGGTATCCGCCACATCACTGCACAGCATGAAAAAGACACAGAAAGCGGCGCTGCAAACTATATAAATATAATCCCAATGAGGATAACCAAACAGTCCCAATTAATCAATCTGATATATTATCACCCATATCAACCTGCATTTCACTTGAATAAAAGTATATAAAAGCGGCGCTCAAAATTTTATACTCATGATCCCTTTCCCAAACATGTCTGTGACTCTCCGATGTCAACA
>NC_051403.1:47162412-47164912 GCF_015228065.2 Penaeus monodon
AAAATTTCAAGAATTGTTATCTCATCAACGTATAATGAGTTTGCATATGCATAATACATGCAATGCTTCATTTTTAAGCGCATAAGAGTTTTTTTGAGTTTTCTTTTTCTTTATAATATCATTCTTGCATATTTATCAAAATAACATTGGATTGCATTGGAAGATAAGTAGATAAATTGATCATATATAGAAAAGGGATATAAGTATAGAAATAAATAAATAAAGATAGATAGATAGATAGATAGATAGAGAAAGAGAGAGAGAGAGAGAGAGAGAGAGAGAGAGAGAGAGAGAGAGAGAGAGAGAGAGAGAGAGAAAGAGAGAGAGAGAGAGAGAGAGAGAGAGAGAGAGAGAGAGAGAAATCTCGAAAAAGCTCGAGAGAGAGAGAGAGAGAGAGACAGACAGAAAGAAAGAGAGAAAATAGACAACCGCAGCGCATCAAAATTCTTCTCAGTAATATGTCACCCACCTTTGGCATTATTAACACCTCTGTCACATATTTCTACTTTTGCCTTCTCCCTGACGACCTAACCCCCCCCCACCCCCCCTTATCCTTCTCCCTCCCTCTCGGTTACCAGATACCATAATAATTAATGCTTTGTATTACCGACCCCAAAATAAGGTAAAAGTTATTAAGAGGCAACATTTAATACGGGAAGATTTTCACTTTTGTTTGGTAACGTTGGAATTATAGCGTGTGAAGGAGGGAAGGAAGGAGGGTAGGAGGGAGGGAGGGAGGGAAGGAGGGTATGAGGGAGGGAGGGAGGGAAGAAAGGATGGTAGGAGGAAGGGAGGGAGGGAAAGATAGGACAAGAGAGGGAATGAGAGAGGGAGGGAAAGATGGGAGGGTAGGAGGTAGGGAGTGAGGGAGGGAGTTAGGGTGGGAAGGAGAATGGGAGAGAGGGAAGGAAGGAAGGGAGAGAGTTATGATAATGATGATGATGATGATGATGATGATGACTATGAGGAAAATGACAATAGTGATGGGTATGACAGAGATGGCGATGGTGATAATGATGACGATGGTGATGATAATGAGGATGACATTATCGATAACAACCAAAGACCCTCATATTTGCGAAGTTGACTGACTTTTAAATCGTATATCATTAACCTCATTCACTGTTAACTTCCCATAATGACTTAGTTAACAAAAAGGAAGTTATGTCTCTTTTTCTCCGTAGATATGAGGGAAAAAAATGAATGAATGAAACACGTATCATTAAGCCTTCGCTATCATTTCAAAAGTAAACACAGACTGTACAACGTTTAATCGAAATTGTTGAAAATACTTTCGCTCGAAATTAAACAAGAAATGACTTAACTATGTCAGTCTTTTAATCAAAGCCAATTAACAAAAACACATCATCAACACGTAATGATAAGGATAACATGCATCACAGAAAATATATAATAGCATAGCACATCAAAAATAAATCACTATGTATAATGATTCGCTAAATAATAATCAATTTATCAATAAGTGAATAGGAAAGAAATTAAGGTTTATTTGATCTAAAACTGTCTTTTGATTCTGTTTTAGTCCATAAATAAGATTCTCCAATTATGCAAATGTACGAGATTTCAAACAACCAGCTGCAGGTCATATAATCAATTAATACTAAGTGGTTTTCTAGTTACAAGAAGATAACAATTAGAAAAATAAATAAATAAAGGAAATTAAAATTGCTCAAATATACGACAAACCTCATTTTATTAAGATTCATTTTACTAAGACATCTTGACTGTCTTTATTAACTGGCTATTCTGGGACTGTATTCACATCTGATACCTTTTTGGTGTAGTGATATTAATGTTCTTTGTCTCTCTGTCTGTCTGTCTTTTCCTTTGCATCTCGGTCTGTCTGTCTGTCTCTTACTCTCTTTCTCTGCGTGCTTCTCTCCCTTTTTCTGTTTGTGTCTGTCTCTGTCTGCTCTGTCTCTCTCTCTGTTTGTATCTCTTTCCCTCTCTGCCCCTGTCTTTCTCTTTCTCTCTGTTTTGTTCTCTCTCTCTCTCTCTCTCTCTCTCTCTCTCTCTGCCTCCACCGCTTTGTCTTTCTCTCTCTTTCTATCTCTGTTTCTGCCTTTCTCTGTCTGTCTGCATTTCTGTCTCTCTCTCTCCCAATAGGTGCGCTTGTTTGTATGCATATGTGTATGTCTATGTACCTTACATAACTCCCCCCCCCCTCCTTCCCTCTACACCTCCTTTTTTTCCCCAAAAGCGCCCTTTTCTCCGCAGTCAAGCCCTAGCTTAGAGGGATTCCCGTAGATGAGCGTAGAAGGGGTGGGCATTCAGAGATGACAGAGGGAACTGAAGCCTTGGGTCGTGTGTTGATGGACAAGGCGCATATGGGTAACAGATGGTCCGCTCTCTTACCCTACAGCGTGTAAGATAATCCGTAGGCATATAGTTGAGAGGCGAGAGGCTTTATAAAACACAGTTGCGTGGCGGGGGGGATGATTTATTAGCGACCGTCCTGCTGCTGTGTGTACTTTTAAGG
>NC_051403.1:47167412-47169912 GCF_015228065.2 Penaeus monodon
TGAGATGATAAATAATGATGATGATTTATATATGATGATGATGATGTGATGATGTGATGATGATGATAAAATAAAAATATAATAGTAATAAAGGAAAACAACAAACCCCAAAAAAAAAAAAAAAAAAAAAAAAAAAAAGGGGGGAAAATAAAACTAAAAATAATATAGATAATAAAAAGATAGAAGATGTAGACGATGAAAAAGTAGATTGATAAAAGATGTGATAAAAAAAAAGTGGGTAAAATAGATAGATAGATAAATAGATAGATAGATAAATAGATAGATAGATAAATAGATAGATAGATAAATAGATAGATAGATAAATAGATAGATAGATAAATAGATAGACAGATAAATAGATAGACAGATAAATAGATAGAAGATAAATCGATAACTAAACGTCTTCTGTACTCCCTCACCTCATGATCACTTATCAGCCAGACAGGAAAATCATCGATGAAACTTCATGGGAGGAGTTTTAATTGGCACATCTTATTTACTGTGCACGGTAAGCCTATTAGAACTAGAGGGGGGGGGAGGCGGGAGGATGGAGGCAGGGAGGGAGGGAGGAAGGAAGGAGGGAGGGAGAAGGGGTGGGAGGGAAGGGAGAGAGAGAGGGGGAGAGGGAAGGACGGAGGGAGGAAGAGAAGGGAGAGAGAGGGAGGGAAGGAGGGGGAGAGGGAGGGAGGGAGGGAGGGAGGGGGAGAGATAGATAGGGAGAGAAAGAGAGAGAGAGAGAGAGAGAAAGAGAGAGGGAGGGAGGGGGAGGAAGAGAGAGAGAGAGAGAGAGAGAGAGAGTACACCTCCCCCTCTCCCTCTCCCCCATCCACCCACCCCACCCCACCCCCCATAGCCTCTCAAAAACACGACAAATTTCCCCTCAACCTTCAGGCCACACATTTTTTTTTTCTTTTTTTCTTTTTTTTTCAATTTTATGTTCACTTTACAAACCCATCTACGGCCATGGGTCCAATAGACGTTTCGAGGTGTTAGGATCCCAGGATATATATTCCAGAGTGGCCCTCACGCTGGTAGGAGAAAGATGCTCAGATCCCAGTGCCAAAGAGAGTGCCAGGGCGAGTGCCAGGTCTCCCTGCATACAGATTTGGACGTGGGGGGGGAGGGAAGGGGGGGAAGGGAGGGGAGGGGAGGCGAGTTACCTTGGCCGAGATCTGTGGTGATGGAGGGATGGATATGGTAGCGTGGTGTGTGTTTGTGTGTTTGTGCGTTTGTGTGTGTGTTTGGGTGTCTGTGTGTGTGTGTTTGTGTTTGTGTGTCTGTGTGTGTGTTTGTGTGTTTTTGTGTTTGTATGTTTGTGTTTGTCTGCGTATTCGTATATATTTGCGTGCGTATCTCTTTGTGTTTTTGTGTCTATTCGAGTTTGTGTGTATGCGTGTATGTTTGTGCTTATTGTGTTTATGTGTGTTTGTGTGTGTTGTTTGCGTGTACCTTTGTGTACGTGTATGTATGTGTGTGTGTGTGCGTATGTGTGTCTGTGTGTGTGTTTGTGTGTCTATATGTGTGTGTGTGTGTGTTTGTAGTAAGAGATCGGCTGTAGAAACCCTCATATGATAAAAAGATGAAAAAAATAATATATTAATGTCTGCATCAAAGGTTTTGAATCCCTAGTGTATTTTGGAGTAAAAAAATATATATAATAATAGTATAGTGATGAACACATGTGTATATTTGTTCAGTATAGTTCATAATCTGTATCTATGTTTTTAAGATGCGATATGATTTAAAATGTGATATAGTGATTTTTGTATGCCTATGTGACAACTATTTTAATGTTGGAATTAATCTTATAGAGAATCTGTAATAAAATTAATTTATTTTCTTTATAATTAGGATAGTTATCCCTTGTGTTTTAGTTGAGCGTCAATTTTCTTTCTTTGATTTTTCTGTCTTTCTTTCTTTCTCTCTCTCTCTCTCTATCTATTTATCTCTATCTCTCTCTGTCCGTCTCCTCTCCCCCCCCCCCTCTCTCTCTCTCTCTCTCTCTCTCTCTATATATATATATATATATATATATATATATATATATATATATATATCCGTCTCCTCTTCTCTCTCTCTCTCTCTCTCTCTCTCTCTCTCTCTCTCTCTCTCTCTCTCTCTCTCTCTCTCTCTCTCTCTCTCTCTCTCTCTCTCTTTCCCTCTCTTTCTCTTTCTTTCTCTTTCCCTCTTTCTTTGTCCTTATTTCATCTCTTTTTTTTCTTTTTCTTCCTTTCTATCTATGTGTGTGTGATGCGGAAAGCGATTTATTGTGTTTCGTAATCTTAAGTTGAATTAACACTGTAGTTATTTTCCAGAAAATACAGTTCATGATGTACTGAGTTTGTTATCATCTTGTTTCTGTTCTGTATCGTGTTTGTTTGTTTGTTTGTGTGTGTTGTTTGCTTGTTTGTGTGTGTGTGAGATTGTCTGTGTGTATGTGTGTGTTTGTATTTTGTGTATATGTGTGTTTATATGTACGTGTAGTGCGTGTGTGTGTATG
>NC_051403.1:47203465-47215965 GCF_015228065.2 Penaeus monodon
AACTCAACAAATGAATGAAAGGAATGCAAAAGGAGGAAAAACAATAAAAGTTAGGAAAATATGTGAAGTCGATCAATACATTAGGAGATTGAGAATGCTAAACATTGTGATATTAACATTGAAAGTTAACAAAAATAGATAATTTGAGAATAGGTAAGAATGAGATTGTGAATAACTTCGCGGTGAAAGAAAGGCATTTTACAGATTTCAATTATATCATTCTTGGAAATGCAAAGCTATAATCAATACTGGTCAAATACATTGGACTGTGAAGATATTCATTCCTCCCCATACCCTTTCTGCAATTGCTGCAATGTGCAGTGTAAGAAAAAAATTAATATAAAAGGCCAAATATATTGAGTAAATAATGAATGAAAAGTTATGATCTGTAACTGTTTGTACAAGGTAAAGACTGGATTCATTTTGCAGATAACAGACCTGTTGGTGGCAGAAAGATCAAACGGTGAGATCATAGAATTACTGACGTCGGATTCTTTATTAGAGAAAAAAGTGGAGAAGGCTGTTACGTCATTATATGTGTAAGTTGTATTTTTTTTCCTACTTTTTAAATCTCCACTTGATGTGGCTGTGTTTAATCATGGTGATAAATCATTTTGTCAATTATTAAAATTCCATTAGATGTAGTATTGTTGTAGTTAATCATGGAGATTAAACATCTCTTGGCAATTAGTACATATAGGGAGGCTTAGCCTATATGTAACAAGATTTTTGGCAAGTTGTAAGTTTATGCAAATTTTATCACACTTTCCTCTTTAGTTTTTGAATAATTTTTTTAAATATTTTTCAGACCTGATAATGAAGTTAGAGAAACTCTTGGTGTAATGTTATTTCAAGAGGTTTCAGAGATAGAACAGGAGTTGTGTGCACAGGTACGTAGCATAATAGAAGGTATCTTTGTTTATTTCCTTGTTAATTTGTTTTATGCTTGTGATTTGATCTCTATTTTTTTTCTCTTTCTTTCCCTCACCATTTTAAGGAGACTGAAGTAAACATTTTACAGTCAGAACCACTTAACCCCTAAAGGATTTTCATTGTGTAGTGAGGTACACATGGGTGAGGGTGCTGGGCAAGCTGTACCAGTAGTCCCACAGGATTTTGAGAAATAATTGCAACATTTTCAAGTCTCACACTTTTTCCCACGACACTGAGAAATAATTGATGTGTAGATGTGAAAAATGTAATATCTTTTATGTATGAATTGAATTAGATTAGGTGGGAGTACTCTAGATGTTTAGTGTCCTTATGACCCAGATCATAAGATATGTACTTTAAGGATTGTATAGTTTGAACAAAAGTAGTGTCAGTCACGTATGCAATGTTTTTTTGTTTTTTTTCTTATCGCATCTTGAATATTTTTTTTCTGGACCTAGTTACCTGGACTTTTTTTTGTTAGAGAACCCTCTTTGACAGTGGAAACTAATTTTGTGTACTTTGTATAATGTGTATGGAAAATGTAGAATATTAGTTTCATATTTAACCACACACTAAAGATCACTAGCTCTTTTTGGTGAGTTTTCAATACTGTTCAGAGCTTTGCCAAATTACAAATTACTTTTCAACAGCAATTTTTTGAACTGATATGACATTATCCATTAGAGTTACTGATCAGAGACTAAAAAAGTTGGATTCCCTCAGCTACTAAAAGTATGAATAAATAAAGATAGGTTTAACACATACTTTTTTTTTCCTTTATAATATTTTGCTTTCCTCTTGGTGACCTGTCAGTTAAACAGCGAACATAAGCATAACAAATATGAGGGTGAATAGAGCTTACAGAAAAAGTTCGGTTTAAGAAGGCGAGGAATGTAGTAGGAAAGGTAGCGAATGGTGTAAGAAGCAAGAGGCATGAAATAATTGTGAAAGAAAAGAAAGGGTGATGAGTAAGTGATGATAGTAAGAAGACAGATAAGATTTAAAAGGGAGAAGAGGAATGCCGAGAGATAGGAAGTTTAGGAGACAGAGATAAGAACAGATGCAAGGTGGTGTAGTTGCATGGCTGAGAATTTTGAGGGAAATAAGAAAGTATTTAGGAGGATGAAGGGATGAGTGTTCAAGAAGATGAGCTTGAAGGTTTGTTAGATTTCATGGTTTTAATCCTCCAGAGTGAGTGTCTGACTAGGTGCTACTGCCGCTCAGTTTTGTTTTTGTTTTTTTTTTTTTGCATAAACGACTTCAGATTACCAAAACCGAGTATTCATGCTGCAGATTCTGCTCGGTATGCGTTTCCGTCCCACAGTCACTCCTAGCTCAAGGCACGAGGAGGTTTCCGTGTTGCCAGATACCATCACCTCTGTAAGGACTAAGGGTTGGGTCTAGGGGCTAGGGGTTGGGTCTCCCTGTTTACCACAGCCAGTGCAGGACAGTTAACAGTGGTGAAAAGATGCCTGGCAGTCTGTGGTTTGTCAGGGGTTAAAGGCAGGGAGTGAGGAAAAAAAAAAAAAAAAAAAAAAAAAATGTGCGGGAAGAGATTGCGATTGGATGGTAGTCTGGGTGGATGTGTCAGAAGGATGTAAAGGAACCACTTGAACCAAGCATGAGCGGCAGCTTTATTGGGGTCCTTCAAGTTGCATGTATGTAGGCACATCGGATTCGGGGAAGAAGTGACTCGGAGATACCAAATCCACCCCTTTTGAGAGAGGGACAGTGCTTACATTTACATGTGTATACGAATTTCCATGTAAGAAAATATGACATATTTATTGTGGGCTGTATTCGCAGGTAACTGGCATGCTACTCGAACTTCCTGTCTCATCACTTACGCAGCTATTAAAGAACCGGGAGGCACTGAAGGAAGCCGTGATGAAAGCCAAAGGAGAGTATCTGAAATTCATTACGGTTGGTAAAATTTTCTCTCCGTTACTTTTTAGGGAATTGTTCCTTAAGGGACACAGAATAGGGGAGACATGACCTTCTGGAGGAGTTATGGTAATCGTGGTGACGTTTTGTATTGAGCTGATAGATGTTTTCCTGCTTTTAATGTTAAAAAAAGGGTTAGAGACAGGCAAAAGAAATGATAAAATGTGAACAAATTAAGGAGTTTTTCCTATCTTATGCCAGATTTTGTAGATATTTACATTAAATGTTTCTACAATCACAGATTGATATTTAAGAAATGTAATGGTGTCCCAGCCACTAAGCTAGCATGATAGAAATAAACAAAGCAATACAGATGGCAGTTCAGATTTTTTTCTTCTTCATTTTTACAGGTCAATACTTCCATTTTGTCGTTGAGCTGTACTTTGGCATAAAGCTTTTACATTAAAATATTGATTTCTTATTTGTTCATTCTACCTCTCTCTGGTGTGTGCGTGTGTGCGTGCTTGTGTGTGTGTGCGTGTGTGCGTGTGTGAGTGTGAGTGTGAGTGTGAGTGTGATGTGTGTGTGTGTGTGTGTGTGTGTGTGTGTGTGTGTGTGTGTGTGTGTGTGTGTGTGTGTGTGTGTGTGTGTGTGTGTGAGTGAGTGTGTGTGTGTGTGTGTGTGTGTGTGTGTGTGTGTGGTGTGTGTGTGTGTGTGTGTGTGTGTGTGTGTGTGTGTGTGTGTGTAAACCTTTGTGCAAGGTATGTACACTGTCTACTGTATCCAGGGGTCAAGATCAACACCATTTTTGTAATGTAAGATCATTAGATTTCTTTAACTTTACATGTTTAATTAAGATTGGTTCGTATTTTCTAATGGTTTCAAATTATTTTCTTTGGCACTTTGCACACACACATTTTTTTTTTAAGAACATCTGCAAACAAACAGGTTTTCCAGTTCATCTGTCATATATATGATAAAAGGAATACTTTAGTTACATCTGTGATATTCAAGTGTGCAGTAACCTTTTTGAATTATAGAGTCATGGTAAATAGTTAGTTATTTTTATTATACTTTTCGTGGTAGACGTGTGTCATTCACCTATCGGCAAAGTAAAGAAAGTGAAATAGAAAAGTGTCGTGCGTAGGAGAGATTTGTTAGAGAAAAAGACAGAGAGAGAGAGAGAGAGAGAGAGAGAGAGAGAGAGAGAGAGAGAGAGAGAGAGAGAGAGAGAAAGGAGAGAGGAGAGAGAGAGAGAGAAAGGAGAGAGGAGGGAGAGAGAGAGCGACAGAGACAAAGAGAGAGAAACTTATTTGCAATTGTCTATGAAGTCTTGCTTAAGGTTTGCATATTCTGTAAAACTGCATTAGTAATTTGATTTGGTCACCTAACAATTTTTCTTAAGAGAAAAGAAAAAATTAGTATGTGCAGAATAAAATTTTTGCAGTAATTTTAATAGCTAATTGAATATTCTTCACGGCCTTTGATATAACTTTTTAGTTGTTGATTAATTCACACATTTTTTAAGTAACATTTTGTGGTCAGTGCACAACATTTTGGCTTGTAAATCACAGATCTGACTAAGCAGGTTATTTTTTTAATTTTCCACTTGACTTACACGTTATGTCTTACAGTGAGAATGGGAATAGATGTGGGAATGATTCCTGCTTCCCTTTCTATAGTCTCATTCATTTCAGTCAAGTCTACCCTCAAACTTTTTTTCAGGAAGAAGAAAACCAAAAATCCGAAGAAGTGCCTCCAGGAACTAAGTCAATTAGCAAGGAAAAGCAAGAGTTGGGGGAAATTATTTATGAAAAATTGCTGACCAGATATCCAACGGAAGCCTCTAAGGTAACGGGAATGCTGCTGCAGATGGAATATAGGGATCTGTTGCGCGTTATAGCCGAGCCCAAGCACCTCAATGAAAAGGTGGAATTAGCTCTTCGTGTTTTGCAAGGCGAAGGGAGGAGGAAAAATTGATACTTTGTATTTTTGGGAAATGGAGTGTGAAATTATATGAAAGCTAATTTTTGGGAATGTGATTTTTTGTTGTTCTGTATATACTAGCATCTTATAGATAGGCAAATATTTATGACAAATAATATTGACATTGGTAATTATTTTGTATAATCTGCTTTCAAGCATTGTTTTTTTTTCTTTTTCTTTTTTTTGGCCAATAAATTTTATAATCTATGTGTAGCTTTATTCATAATTAATTCCTCTTATATGGTGGATGCTCTTTCCTTTGAAAAACTGCATTTGTGTAGTTTTCTAAATGTTTAAGTAAATATAGAGAGAAATTGATAAACAGTATTGATAAGCAGTACTTTTCAGTACATAAATGTTAAAATAGAAAACTTTTTTCAAGTACTCAAGTTTGACAATGCAATGTAACCACACTACGGTTCCTTTGTAGTGTGGTATAGTCACTATTCCCTGCGGCAGCTTCGAGGAAGTTGCTGTGGTAATATTTCACAAAGTTGATGAACCGAGACACATATACCATTTTGAGTGATAGACACAAGGAGACTGAGTTTGGTTTATATGAAGGGTAATAGAAAAATGATTACAAGTGAACTTTATTGTCAGATACTGTTTTTGGAAAAATATTTTATATGTATATTTGGTCATCTTCTTTTCCTTTTTTTTTCTCTTCTTCATCTTTTTATTTTTATTTTATTTTTATTTTTCCCCTTTTCATCATCATCATCTTCTTCTTCTTCTTTGTCTTTCTTCTTCTTCTTCTTCTCTTTCATCTTCTTTCCTTTTTTTCTTATTCCCTTAAACACCCAAGGCCCCTTTGCTCAAGTAGTCCCACCCATTCCTGAGCTAAATGAAGGTTGGGGCAAAACACTAAGTGTGGGTTTGCATGGTAGGCAATTTATTACCTATTTCAAACATGCAGTAAGTTTTGCAATGATATTTCATACAAAGCAGATATCAGTATTGAAAGCTTTCACAGATGTGGCATGTTTCTGCCCTCCCTAGAACTGCTTTGCTCCCTGGTTCAGGTAACGCGGTGTAGTTTGACACCTCAAGAAACTTAAGGATTAGCACGTGTCTTGGCCGCGGTGGCAATCTGAGTTCGAGGGTTCGAGTCACCGGCCGGCGCGTTGTTCCATTGGGCAAGGAACTTTGCCTCGATTGCCTACCTAGCCACTGGATGGGCAAGCCGGCCCAAGTCAGTGCTGGTCCCAAGCCCGGATAAATAGAGGGAATGATTACCTAAAAGGTACCACCGGCACTCTCCGTGGAAAGGAACTGGGGACCCTACCATGTACTCACTCCAAGAGCATCACAACATGAAAACTGCAATTAAGTATCATGCTGTGACCATGGCTGCTCAAACATGAACCTAATGTTAAAAAAAAACAAAAAAACAATTTATCTATCTATCACCGTCCGGCACACTGTATTTGAAGAGATAGAGAGAGGGGAAAAAGTAGAGGGATAGAGAGGTAAACTGAAAGAGAAAGGGGTTAGAAGGAAGAAAAGGAAAGGAAGAGAGAGGGATGGAGAGAAAAGAGAGGGATAGACACAGAGAGAGAGATGGGAAGAAGTGGAGAAAGACAGAAGGAGAGAAAGGGAATGAAAGGAAGAGAGTGAGACAGAAAGATGATAGGAAAGATTGGCGCTGATTTTTTTTTTTTTTTTTTTTTTTTTTTTTTTTTTTTTTTTTTTTTTTCCATTTCATTTAGATCATCTTTGATACTTTACCAGACTTTTATGATACTTTTTCTAAGCTCACCTAACATGAATTCCTGCAAAATCTTATCCATTATATATAAATATATATACATACTTATATATATCATCATCAATAACGGTATGCTCATGTTTGAGCAGCCGTGGAATATAATATAATATAATATATATATATATATATATATATATATATATATATATATATATATTATATATATATATATATATATATATATAGGCCGTGGTGGCCGAGTGGTTAGAGCATCGGACTCAAGACTGTCACGACGGCAATCTGAGTTCGAGGGTTCGAGTCACCAGCCGGCACGTTGTTCCCCTGGGCAAGGAACTTCACCTCGATTGCGTGCCTAGCCTCTGGGTGAGCAAGCCAGCCCAAGTCAGTGACGGTCCCAGAACTGGGTAAATAGAGATGGTGACTCAATAAAAAACACCGGGCGGAAGGCAACGGCAAACCATGGCTCTAAATTGCCAAGAAAATCATGGAGATCCATGATCGCCAACATGCTTGTACGACAGGGACCTTAAAAGAAAAGAAAAGAAAAAAAAAATATATATATATATATATATATAATATATATATATATATGTCACGACGGCAATCTGAGTTAGAGGGTTCGAGTCACCAGCCGGCGCGTTGTTCCCTTAGGCAAGGAACTTCACCTCGATTGCCTACCTAGCCACTGGGTGGGCAAGCCAGCTCAGGTCAAGTGCTGGTCCCAAGCCCAGATAAAATAGAGAGAATGATTACCTAAAAAAAAAAGTATCATGCTGTGACCACGGCGGCTCAAACATGAACCTACCGTTAAAAGAAGATATATAACAGACAGTTGAAAATTAAAAAAAAAATTTGAGTGTTAGAATGCTATGTGTGGTCAGTTTTGCTTTATAGGTGTGATGCTTGGACAGTCAATGAAAATATGAAAGATTAAAATCAGTAGAAATGTGGTTCCTCAGAAGAATGCTCAGGATTTCATATATAAAATAATTAAATATAGATCAGTTCAACAAAGCCCTTCGAGAGACTCTCAACAGAGATCACCTCCCTATTCTGCGTGAGAAAGAGTTTCCACACAAGGTTGAATTTTCTATTGTGGTTATGACGACTAGCTCCGATTACATTTAACACATTGTCTCAGGTCTCATCTGCAATTTTTTTTTCTTTTCTTTTGTAACGAGACTTTTCAAAGGGCAAAAGATCTCCTATGCGAGACAACGCCTTCCAGCTGAGATATGGAAAACTCCTAAATAAATCCTAGGCCGAGCTTGTGCGGTTAAATGAAAATCAAGCACAACGGACGAATTTTGGCTCGCGATACAACATAATTGGTAGCTGCTCAGAACCAGTGGCGGCAAACCCTGACTCAATCTCTTTCCTCAAGCATTCTCCTACAGTGGACGCTCAAACCTTCCGAGGCCGGGCTACCCCGCCCCTCAGGAAGCTCCCACCAGAGTCAGAGGAAGCAAGCTCTATTATCTGGGCACAGGACCGTTGTGGCTCATGTCTGTACTGGAAAAAAAATCCAGGAATGAAGATAGGACTCCTTTCAGGCGATTGCTAAACCTCCGTTTCAGGCGATTGCTAAACCTCCGTTTCAGGCGATTGCTAAACCTCCGTTTTAGGCGATTGCTAAACCTCCTCACTGTCTTAAACCTTACTGATTCTGCCAATTTGGAGAACAGGCTTCGGTGGTGCCACACTAATTTTCTAAGTGTCAAGACACCGACGACTTGAATATCTCAGCTCCTGTTGGATGTGTTTCAAGGTATTCAGTTAGCCATGTCGATTGCAAGACTATTGCGTTTATTACAACTTAATTATTTTCTAGCAAAACCAAAAGCCAAACATTAAAACAGCACCGCCAATCAGATATAGGAGAATTGAATAAATGTTTTAAAATATTCCCATTTTACTTACATAATTTTAGGTAAATCGAACCTAGCTACGATGAAGTTCCTTGGGCAAGGAACTTCACCTCGATTGCCTATATAGTGGGTAAGCCAGCCCAAGTCAGTGCTGGTCCCACGAGTCTCCACTGTTATGTGTGTGTGCCACAAGACAGGAGGTAACTAGGGCTTGTCTACCTACGCATGCAAAGACTGGACCCGGCTGACTGTGCGGTAGAAACCAACTGGTTCAACGGACAAAACGGCGGACCCAGCAAAGCGTTGTAGAGCGCAACCAGGGCACAGTGAGACACGTAGGACACTGCTGGCCATCCACTGCATTCTGACCTATCTCCAGCCGACCTATCTGCACCCAGGGTTCCCTTAAGCAAGGAGTGGCCCTGCAGCTCCTCCTGTGCCAGGAAGCATTCTGGTCGGCTGCATATTATTAGTGTGGAAGCATATTTTGTCTCAGGTCTCATCTGCAACTTTTTTTCTTTTCTTTTGTAACGAGACTTTTCAAAGGGCAAAAGAGCTCCTATGCGAGACAACGCCATCCAGCTGGGATATGGAAAACTCCTAAATAAATCCTAGGCCGAGCTTGTGCGGTTAAATGAAAATCAAGCACAACGGACGAATTTTGGCTCGCGATACAACATAATTGGTAGCTGCTCAGAACCAGTGGCGGCAAACCCTGACTCAATCTCTTTCCTCAAGCATTCTCCTACAGTGGACGTAATGTACCTTCCGAGGCCGGGCTACCCCGCCCCTCAGGAAGCTCCCACCAGAGTCAGAGGAAGCAAGCTCTATTATCTGGGCACAGGACCGTTGTGGCTCATGTCTGTACTGGAAAAAAAATCCAGGAATGAAGATAGGACTCCTTTCAGGCGATTGCTAAACCTCCGTTTCAGGCGATTGCTAAACCTCCGTTTCAGGCGATTGCTAAACTTCCGGGGATGAACTTACCTCACTGTCTTAAACCTTGCTGATTCTGCCAATTTGGAGAACAGGCTTCGGTGGTGCCACACTAATTTTCTAAGTGTCAAGACACCGACGACTTGAATATCTCAGCTCCTGTTGGATGTGTTTCAAGGTATTCAGTTAGCCATGTCGATTGCAAGACTATTGCGTTTATTACAACTTGATTATTTTCTAGCCGTGGTCACAGCATGATACTTAATTGTAGTTTTCATGTTGTGATGTTCTTGGAGTGAGTACGTGGTAGGGTCCCCAGTTCCTTTCCACGGAGAGTGCCGGTGTTACCTTTTTTAGGTAATCATTCTCTCTATTTTTATCCGGGCTTGGGACCAGCACTTGACTTGGGTTGGCTTGGCCACCCAGTGGCTAGGCAGGCAATCGAGGTGAAGTTCCTTGCCCAAGGGAACAACGCGCCGGCCGGTGACTCGAACCCTTGAACTCAGATTGCCGTCGTGACAGTCTTGAGTCCGACGCTCTAACCATTCGGCCACCGCGGCCTTGACGATCGAGTCACCATCTCTATTTACCCGGCACTGACTTGGACTGGCTTATCCACCAAGCGGCTAGGCAGGCAATCGAGGTGAAGTTCCTTGCCCAAGGGAACAACGCGCCGGCCGGTGACTCGAATCCTCAAAAAAAAAAAAAAAAAAAAAAAAAAAAAAAAAAAAAAAAAAAAAAAAAATATATATATATATATATATATATATATATATATATATATATATATATATATATATCATCAATAACGGTATGCTCATTTAGCAGCCGTGGACCTCGCCACATCCTTCGCCACTAAACTCGATCTTACGCTTTCTTCCACTTGTACCTCTCTCTTTTAACGTAGGTCATTCTGAGCCGCCGTGGTCACAGCATGATACTTATTGTATTTTTCATTTGTGATGCTCTTAGAGTGAGTACGTGGTAGGTCCCCAGTTCCTTTCCACGAGATCCCGTGTTACTTTTTAGTATCATTCTCTCTATTTTAATCCGGCTTGGACGAGCACTGACTTGGCTGCTTGCCACCGTGGTAGGTAGCAATCGAGTGAAGTTCCTTGCCCAAGGAACAATCGCGCTGGCCGGTGACGCGAACCTCGACTCAGATTGCCGCGTGGCAGTCTTGAGTCCGACGCTCTAACCATTCGGCCACGCGGCCTGACGACATGGCTTTCATGATTTTTCTTGGCAATTTAGAGCGGTGTTTGCCATTGCCTTCCGCCCGGTGTTTTTTTTTTTTTTTTTTTTTTTTTTTTTTTTTTTCGGTCCCATCTCTATTTACCCGGCACTGACTTGAGCTGGCTTGGCCACCCAGTGGCTAGGCAGGCAATCGAGGTGAAGTTCCTTGCCCAAGGGAAACAACGTGCCAGCCGGTGACTCGAACCCTCGAACTCAGATTACCGTCGTGACAGTCTTGAGTCCGACGCTCTAACCATTCGGCCACCGCGTCCCCACTTGTACCATCGACAGCCCGCAAATATCTTTGATATTGTCGCTCAGTCTTATCTTTGGTTTACCTCTTCCTCTGTTTCCTATCACCATCCCTGTCAGCAAGTCTTTCTCAATACTTTTACTTCTCATCATATGACCAATAAACTTTAATTTCCTCCTGTTCAAGATGTCCAATAGCCGGTCTTTACAATTTATTTTTCTCAGCACTTCATCATTCGTCTTCTTCTCTGTCCAGCTAATACGCAGTACTCGTCTGTAACACCACATTTCAAAACTATTGATCTTTTTCTTGTCTATCTACTTCAGCACCCAACACTCAGAACCATATGATGCAATTGGGAAAACTAATGAGTTCAATAACCTCAGCTTTGTCCGTAAGGTAATGCTTCGGTCTTTCCAGATGTTATTGAGAGCAATTGTGGCGTTTTTGGCAATGGCAATTCTTCTTTTTATCTCCGGTGAATCATCATATGTATTAGTTAAAACAGCTCCAAGACAAGTGAACTCTTACATTCATACATACATAATTTTTTTTTTTTACGGTAGGTTCATGTTTGAGCTGCCGTGGTCACAACATGATTCTTAATTGTAGTTTTCATGATGTGATGATCTTGGAGTGAGTACGTGAAAGGGTCCCCAGTTCCTTTCCACGGAGAGTGCCGGTGTTACCTTTTAGACAATCATTCTCTCTATTTATCGGGGCTTGGGACCAGCACTGGGAGAAAAAGAAAGAGAGAAGGGCGGTGGAGAGAGAGACAGAAAAAGAGAGAGAAGAGGAAGAGGAAGAGAGAGAGAGAGACTGACTGGCGGCTCCACGTACAGCGCCATCCTCCTGTACCCCGCTCCAGAGATGAATATCCTCTCTGGCAACGAGCTGACTACGCTCCCCGCCCCTTGACGCGTGCCTCTTCACCCACGCAAAGCTGGCATCGTCCAACAGAAAGTCTGAGTTCAGTATGGTCGGGTACCGGAAAATTATCTCTTTAGTGGGTTTTCCCTCAGCCTTTGGGATAGTCATCACTGTCCCTTGTGTCCCCCGAGTCGTCAGGGTCTGCTCCGCCTCGCCTGTCCGTACGTGAGATACGGCCTCCCTCTGCCTTCCTCTATAAGTGGCTCGAAAGCCCGGTGGTCCTGGCCCAGTTCCATGGCCCACCTTAACTTGTCGAGGAAACTCATGGTGCAGTCCTGTGGGAATAGCAATCGATTCCTGCCATTCACATCGGCAACGTGCTGATTTCCTGCTTCGGTTCCCTCTTCGCTCTTCCTCCTCTTCTCCTCCCGCTCGCATCCATTGTCAGTGTCAACCATGTCCACACTTCCTTCACATCTTTCCCTCTTGTGAGATCCACTAGTAACACGTCCTTGCGAGGTCAAACTTTCATACGTAGTACTCGTCTGTAACACCGTTGGCACCAGTTTGCGTGGGGCGTGATATCAACCTCCCATTTCCACTTACCTGTGCAGATGAAAGATTTTAAGGAAAAATGTGAATAAATTAGAATATTCATTAATTATCAGTTATTCAACTTAATTTTCATCAGAAAGAGCGCCTCTGATGCCACTTTCTATTATTTTTCTTATTTCTCTTATTTTGAGAATTAGGGGGCCAAGTCAGAGAAGACGTGACCATTCTCTGAACAGGGGCTTTCTTC
>NC_051403.1:47225965-47234404 GCF_015228065.2 Penaeus monodon
CAGTGGCGGTGGCTTCATTTCGCTGTCATTGAGTCTAATTATGTTGTTTGTTAGATCTTTATTCCTTTGTATAGGTTGAACATATTGATTCCATCTATCTTTGCCCTTCTTTTCCATCACATAGACAAGTCCATCTTCAGTTTTGCTTAGTGTCCATTGTAGGTTAAATTTCCAGGGGGGGGGGGGGTATGTTTCGTAACTCTTGGTGGAGGTTCTTTAGTTTCTTATTGATAGAACAGCTTTTAAAAAAAAAAAATCTCTGGCATGTTCATTTCATATTTTTACTTTATCATTGTCCGCAATAATCTTTGATTTTTGTATTTTTGTTTTTAGTAGACTTACTTCTTCAATTGGATTATTGATACCCTTTGATTTTAGGCATCTTCTTGTTTCTTTAGTGTTTCTTCAGATATCCAGGGGGAATTTGTCTTTTTCTTTTTGATGATAGTTTCTTATGAAGCGCTCAGCAGTTCTTTTCCTTCTTCCCCAATTCATTTGTGTTTTATCATCACATTGGATTGAGTCTTTCAAATTTGTTTTGACCTGCAATTTCTGTAATTTGGTTATCAAGAGTTTTTTGTAGTCGATGCACAGTCCATCATGTTGCACCTGCTGAGGGGCAAGCATATCGCCGTCATGTGTCTTGCCCCAACGCAAAGAATCATTAGACAGAAAGACACAGCACAACAAAACAACAACCCACCCTACGCTTCAACCTCCACCCGTCCCTTACAAACTCTACCCCACCACAAAACGACGCCAACACGATTTCCCTCGTGAACACAATCCTCTACCACTCATTTCCCCAAAGCAACGCTTCATACCTAACAACAACCCCAAAATACTGACCATACTACACGTAGCTTTAATAGCTGCAAATACAACGCCAAGAAAATTCACAAACATACTTTCCCCTTTAAAAAACAAATACTACTTACAAAAAAAACAGGGTTTTCCCGCATTGGGATCCCCGAGAAATCTTCGAAGACGAGAACCAGAGTATCACACACAAACAAACACAAACACCGAGGCCAGAGTGGCGACCACCACTTCACCACAGCCCTCTACCTCCCATGCACACGTACTCCCACAACCACAACCACAACGCAAACCAAGAGAAACTGCACTGAGCCATCCTGTGTTGCCCCTCCTCTCTCTCTTTTATACCCTCTCCTCTCCCTTTCCACTTCGCAAATCTCAAACGAACCTTTCCTCTTCAGACCTGACGATGGAATCCAGGTGGATTTCGAAACTGTAAGTCTCATTTTTCAATAAATCTAGTTTTTGTATTGTGGGTTTTTTCTGGGGGGACCCTTGTATCAACACGTAAGAGTGTTTTTGTATACAAGTATACATGTGTGTGTGTATATATATATATATATATTATATATATATATATATATTATATATAATATATATATATATATTATATATATTATCTATGTAATATAATATATATATATATATCTTCTATATATATATATATAATATATACAGACACACATGGTGTGAATATATATATATATAGATATTATATATATATATATTATATCTATTCTATAGATATATATATATATATATATATATATGTATATATTTATCCTGGGTAAGACAATAAACTGCATCCGGGGGTTTCCCTTGAACAGGATAGCACCCTATTAGCTCCCTATGCCAGGGTTGCGGTGAAACTATCAGCAGCAGGGCATGATATCTGGTGAAACACTTCGGTTTCTACTGTTTCTGGTTTCACTAAACATATGTCCTGTGGTCTGGCCGTATTGCAGTGTAACTGTTTCAAAGCGGCAGAGATAGTTCCTCTTAGTTAGTTGGCAGACTGCGAGTTTGAGGAGCCTGGGGATTCCATCGACTTTTATTTTCTCTGACTAACCTCTACACCAATGATTAACAGAAATATAATTCATACCACCTCGCCCTCGCGTGGGTTATCAAGGGGCGCGTTGTCCCCATGGCACCAGGCTGACAATTTAAATATGCATCTGGAAGACCAAAGAAGATAAAGAAAAACATGTCCAATTCAAGAACACATTAAAAAATCGAAACGTGGGAACGTAAGGAAAATGAAGAGATGGGTAATTGCAGTACGTCGTAACTAAATGGAATAACTCCCACACATTCAAACCTAGAGCTTGTGAGACTAATTGGAAAGGTATGGAAGTTTCAAAAACTAAAGAAAACCAGACAGTTCTTTTTTCTGGAAAAGAGAAGGAAATTATAGTCACGGAGTTGCCTATGATTATCACGAAAAAACTGCAAATGCACTAATTGGGTACAGCCCAATAAATGATCGCATTTTAAAAGTCAGAATACAAGCAACCTCATAGCATTAGTATTATACAATGCTAACGCACCAACCAACATTGGCAAGTGATGAAGAATGGAAAAATTTTTATAACGCTCTCCAAGAAACTTTTAGACACAATCCCTAACTGCGAGTGTAAAAGTACTCATGGGAGCATCTCATGCCAGTATTCAAAAACGATCTAAAAATGACACCTGTGGAAAATTCGGCCTTGGAGATATAAATGAAGAGGTGAAGATTTTATTGCATTCTGTAGGACAAATAATCTAGTTATAGCCATACATTGTTCCAACACCACCCAGAACACTTGTACACGTGGTTTTCACCAGACAAAGACACTGCAACAAAATGAACTACATTGTGCCTGAACCAAAAATGGAAGAGTTGCATAAAAAAATTCAAACAAGAACCTGGTGGACCGACTGCAACAGTGACCACTCAACTACTAACTATCGACTTTAAAATAGAACTCAAAAGATGGAGCGTCCAACAGACACTCTAAGCTCGACTACCGAAACTCTTGATAACAATTACAGAATTACAGTGTCAACTATTTGAAGTACTCAACCAAATGAGTTGTGGGAAGAAGGAAAGAACTCTTGCTGAAGGCGCTGCTTAAGAACTTATCGGCCAAAAAGAAAACAAATTCCCCCTGGATTATCTGAAAAAAACACTAAGTGAATTGAAAACAAGAAGATGCCTAAAATCAAAGGTATCAATAATACCAGTTGAAGAAGTAAGTTAAAAAAAACAAAAACAAAATTCAAGATTATTGCGACAAGATAGGAAAAATATTAAAATGAACATCCAAGAATTGAAAAAACTGTTTCTATCATAGCAAACTAAGAACTCTACCAAGGAGTACGAAAACTATTACAACGAAATTTTAAACGCTACAATTGACCTACAAAACTGAAGATAGACGTGGTTTTATGTGATGGAAAGAAGTTCAAAGAAGATTGGAATCAATATTGTTCAACCTATACAAAAAGAATAAGATCTAATCACAACATTATTAGACTCATGACAGCAAAGATGAGCCATCGCCCACCTGCTAGCGAAGTTATAAAGCCATAAAAAAGAATAAAGAATAACAAGAGCCCGAATGGATAAATAAAAGCGGAACTAATCAGAATGCTGGCCAAGTGTTGAATACTTTCTTCTACAAACTTTTGTACAAAATTAGGCACGAAAGAATATGGACAGAAGACTGGTAAAATCAGTCTTGCTCCCTACCTAAAAAAGGTGATGCACTCCAATGCACAATAACAGGAACAATTGCATTCATAGTCCACAGCAGCAAATTTTGTTGAAAATTATTGCTGAAGAATGAAGTTGAAGTTAAAGAAGAAATTGCAGACAAAGAAGCAGGTTTTTGCCCTGGAAAAGTACCAGAAACAGATTTCTAAAAATCTGAAATGGTCATAGAGAAAAACAGAGAACATCAGAAAGACCTATACCTGTGTTTTCATCGATTACTCGAAAGCTTTTGATACTGTGATATCCTCTGGAAATAACATGAACGATATGAAGTTTTCAAAACACATCATCAACTAATAAAAGCCCTGTATAGACCAACAACAAGCAGCTGTAGACACTTTATGGGGTTAACAGAAGGAATGGTCGAAGTCAACCCAGGAGTACGACCCGGTTGCATTCTGTCTCCGCACCTCCTTTACATATATTCTGAACAAATATGGAGAGTGCTCTGAAGAATTTTGAAGGAACTGTAGATGTTGAGGATACAACAATATCAAAAATTGAAAGGTACGCCGAAGATATAGTTTTGATTGCCGCAGCATCACTGACTACAACAACTCTAGAATAAAGTTAGAGAAGCCATCGAAAAGGCTGGCTTGTTTTCTTAATGCCAAGAAAACTAAGATCCATGAATATTCCAAAGATAACCGCCATGCCAATGATGAACATGTTACAATCATGGAATAGTTGTGGAAATGTGAAAGAAGTTTCACTTACTGGAGCTGTTTAACTATACATATGATGTTCACCGGCGATAAAAATAATAGATACCATTGCCAAACGCCACAATTGCTCTCAAATAACATCTGGAAAGCCGAAGCATTACTTACGACAAAGCTGGGTTACTGAACTCATTAGTTTTCCCAATTGCTCATATGGTTCTGAGTGTTGGGTGCTGAAGAAGATCGATAGAAAAGATCCAATAGTTTTTGAAATGTGGTGTTACAGACGAGTACTACGTATTACTGTACAGGGGGGGGGGGGGGGGAGAAGAATACGAATGATGGAAGTACTGAGAAAAAAATTGGTAAAGACCGACCTGTTGGACATCTTTAACCCAAAAAAGGGAAAAAAAAAAAAAAAAAATTTTAAAGTGTATTGGTAATGTGATGAGAAGTAAAAGTATTGAGAAAAACTTTGCTGACAGGATGGTGATAGGCAACGAGGAAGAGACAAACCGAAGACAAGCCTGAGCGACACATCAAGATATTTTGTGGGTTGTCGGTGATACAAGTGGAAGAAAGGCGCAGGATCGAGTGAGTGGCAAGGATGGTGGAGAGGTCACCGCTGCTCAAACATGACTACCGGTATTGATCATGATCTATATAATAATATATATATATATATTATATAATATATATATATAATAGTATCTATATATCTTATTATATCATATGTATAGATATATATATGTTATATATATAAATATATATATATATTATATAAATATATATTGTGTGTGTGTGTGTGAGTGTGTTGTGTGTGTGTGGGTGTGTGGTGTGTGGTGTGGTGTGGTGTATATATATATAGATATATATATATATAATATATATATATATATAATATAATATAATACCGAGAGAGAGGAGAGAGAGAGAGAGCGAGAGAGAGAGAGAGTACACAACACACATACATGTGTGTGTGTGTGTGTGGTACAGGCATATATGTAAATCCACACACACCGTTTATTTTCCTGCATATATATATATATAACTATATATAATAATATATATAATTTTACATATATATATATATATATATATATATTACCATACATAGGCGTGTGCGCATGGATCACCCACGCACTCGCAATGCGGCGATTGATTTATGCACTTGCACTGATCTACATATTTTCGGTAAATCGAACCTAGATACATGAAGTTTCTTGGGCATTGAACTTCCCTCGATTGCCTATTTCGCCACTGGTGGCAAGCCAGCAAAGTCAGTGCTTGGTCCCAAGCCCGGATAAATAAGAGAGAATGTTACCTAAAAATGTAACACCGGGCACTCTCCGTGTAAGAACTGGGGACCCTACCACGTACTCACTCCAGAGCATCACAACATGAAAACTACAATTAGTATCATGCTGTGACAACAGGCGGGCTCAAACAGGAACCTACCGTATATATTATTAATACTATATATACACGAAATAAAGGCTCTCTCTCTCTCATCTTCTCTCTCGCCATCTCTCCTCTCTCTCTATATCTATATATATATATATATATATATTATATATATTATACATATACATAAATCTATATATATATATATATGTATATATATATACATCTATCTACAATATATCTATCTACCTATATATCTACCTATATTATAATATATATTATATATATATATATATATATTATAATTATGTGTGTGTGTGTGTGTGTGTGTGTGTGTGTGTGTGTGTGTGTGTGTGTGTGTGTGTGTGTAAATATATATATAAGTATATATAATATATATATATCTATATATATATATCTATATATATTTATTATATATATGACTCCGGCATGATCCAATTGTTTGAGCACAGGACCCCCATGGTCCCGAGTTCAATTCCCCTCCGCGGCAGGTCGTAAAAATGCCCTCACCACCGAGCGTTCATCCCTGCTGGCTGCCGCGAGCCGATCTCACGCGAGAAAAACGACGATATCGTCCTTGGCAGTCGAACGCAGGTGCCGTTGGGGAAGTCGCCGCCGTTGCACAGGTGTTCTAACGTCCGAACCACGTTTGATAGGAAGGGCATCCAAGCAGCAAGGGTGAGACTGGCCAAATATCCTCTCGAATAAGAACTGAGAGAATCCGATTTCCTGCAATGGAATAATGGCTGTTGAAAAAAACAACAATATATATATATATATATACACAGAAATGTATCTATATAGATATATATATATATTATATATATATATATATATATATATATATATGCATATATATACATATATATACATATATATATACATTATATCTATATATATATATATAGATATATATAGATATATCTTACAAATACACCCATACACACACACACACACACACGCAATATGCATATATGTGAATATATGTGTATATATATATATATATATAGATATATCTATAGTATATATATATAGCACATATATGCCCATGTATTGATATATATATACATATATATATATATATATATATTATATATATATATATATATATATAGATATATATATGTATATATCTATATATATATTTATACTTTCTCTCATCTCTCTCTCATCTCTCCTCGTCTCTCTCTCTCTCTCTCTCTCTCGGCTCTCTCTCTCTCCCTCTCTCTCGTCTATCTCTCTCTCTCTATAAATATATATATATATATATATATTATATATATTATATATATCCTTTCTCTCTCTCTCTCTCTCTTCTCTCTCTCATCCTCATCTCTCTCTCTCCTCTTCTCTCTACCTATCCTATCTATCTATCTTCTATTCTATCTAATCTCTTCTCTCTCTCTCTCTCTCTCTCTCTCTCTCTCTCTCTCTCTCTCTCTCCTATATATATATATATATATATATATATATATATATATATTATATACTATATAATATATAGATATAATATATACATATGTGTGTTTGTGTTTGTGTGTGTATGTGTGTGTATGTTTATATATACACATATACACACATATGTGTGTGTTTGTGTGTGTGCCTGTATGTGTATACACATACATACATACATACACCATACACACACACACACACACACACACACACACACACACACACACACACACACCACACACACCCACACATAGATATATATTATATATTACATATATATATATATATATATATATATAGATATATATATATATACACACGCCATACACACCACATACGACACACACACACACCCACACAACCACAAACACACACACACACACACACACACACACACAAACACAACACACACCACCACACACACACAACACACACGCACACACACACACAGTCTGGTTCCATCCCCCCTGACCTGTTGAGGGGCGTGGTCATCCCTCTCTGGGTAAGGGGTAAGGGGATCGATGGGACTGTAGCAACTACCGTGGCATCAGGTACATTCCCACATTCTTCTGAAACAGATCCGCGACCGCCTACGAAGGCACCACAGACCGGAGCATTCTGGATTCACTCCTGGCAAGTCCACAACAGACCGCATCCTAACGCCTCGCGTCATTGTGGAACATTGTGGAACAAGTTCGGTTCATCGAGAATCGGTATGGGAGATCTTGAGACTGAGGGGAACTCCAACACGGATAATTGGTTTAATAGCAAGCCTATGTCCTGGTACTGAAAGTGCTGTAAAGTGCGATGGGGGCCTATCGAGCTTCTTTCCTGTAAATTCAGGAGTGAGGCAAAGCCGAGTCCTTGCACCAATACTTTTCAACACTCGAGACCAGGAGGGTCGGAGTCCAGTGCTCTAACCACTGGACCATCGCGGCATACATGTGTGCGTGTGTGTGCATGTGCATACACACACACACACACGCACACACACACACACCACACCCAGCACACACACACACCACACACACCACCCACACACACACACACATAACACACACACACATGCCACAAGCACCCCACACACACCACACACACACACCACACACAACGCACACAAACACAAAAACACACACACACACACACGCACATACGTATATGTATCTATGTATATATATATAAATATATATATTATAATATATATATAGTATATATACATATATATATATATATATATATATATATATATATATAGATATATATATATTATATTGTATATATCTGTGGTGTGTTGGTGTGTGTGTGTGTGTTAGTGGG
>NC_051403.1:47234504-47249504 GCF_015228065.2 Penaeus monodon
CGGTGGGAGCTCAGTCGTGGCCCACCCGGATAAAAGGGATGGAACAAAAAAGGTTACCCCACTTGGAAAAACTGGGGGAATACCTTTCCCCCTGGCCCCAACAGAAACTACAATTATTTATGCGGGACCAACGGGGTTTGAATCCATTAAAAACGAAAGTGCTGAAAGAAAAAATAGGATTTTCCAAATGTGGGAGGTCCGTGCCCCAAATGACTTTCCCTTTTGAGAATCCTAAAAAAAAAAAAAATTTAATAAACCAAAATTTTTTTATAATTTTTTTTTGGGTTTTTTTTTTTTTTTTTTTTGAGGGTTTCGGGGGCCCCCCGGGGCCCCCGAGGTCCCTGGGAAGGAAATTCATGATGCCGCAGCCTGTGGTTACCGTCCGTTCCCCCCGGGGTAATGGTGTCCCGCGTTTCCGGGGGGGTTTTACCGCGGACCAAAGTCAGAGGGCCCATTTTCAGGTTGAGACCGGCCCGTTTCCTTTGTGGCAAGAACTACCTCGAGCCTCCCAGCACTTGGGGCCGGCAACCCCAAGCAATCGGGGGTTTCCGCCCAAAGGAATATACCTAAAGGTTTCGGATTTACCTAAAAATGGATAAAAGGGATATAAACATAAATTAAACTACATTATATCTTGCGGTGCCTTTAAAATTTTGGTTTTTTTTAAAAATCTTTAAAACGCAATACCTTGAACCATAAACCCGGGCCTTGACAAAATCTCGGAGCTGAATTAAATTTTTGGGCCACGAACTGAAATGGGCAGAAACCCTTTAAGCAGATAAGGTTTAAGTCCCCGGAGGTTTAGCACGCCTAAACGGAGGTTTAGAAATCCCTAAAACGGAGGTTTAGCAATCGCCCTAAACGGAGGTTTAGCATCCCCCTAAAACCGGAGGTTAGCAATCGCCTGAACGGAGTTTAGCAATCGCCTGAAAGGAGTCCTATCTTCATTCTGGATTTTTTTCAGTAAGACATGAGCCAAAACCCGGTTGCCCAGATAATAGAGCTTGCTTCCTCTACTCTGGTGGGGCTTCCTGAGGGGCGGGGTAGCCCGCCTCGGAAGGTACATTAGGGGTTCCCACGGGTTGGAGAAAGGGGGTTTTGAGCCAGGGTTTTGGGCCGCACTTTTGGGTACCAGTTTAAAATCGGCCTTGTCCTTGTGTTGATTTTTTAACCGCACAAGCTGGCCTAGGATTTATTTAGGATTTTCCATATCTCAGCTGGAAGGCGTTGTCTCGAAATAGGAGTTTCTTTTGCCCTTTGAAAGTCCCGTTACAAAAGAAAAGAAAAAAAGTTGCAGATGACCTGAGACAAAATCTTCCACACTAAAATATCCCGGCACCAAATGCTTCCTGGCGGGGGCTGCAGGGCCACCCTTGCTTAGGGAACCCTGGGTGCAGATAGGTCGGCTGGAGATAGGTCAAAATGCAGTGGATGGCCAGCGTGTCCTACTGTCCCCCTGTGCCCGGTTGCGCTCTAAAACCCGCTTTGTGGGCCGCCGTTTTGTCCTTGAACCATTTGGTTTCTACCGCACAGTCAGCCGGGTCCAGTCTTTGCATGCTAGGTAGACAAGCCCTAGTTACCTCCTGTCTTGTGGCCACACACATAACAGTGGAGACCTCGTGGGACCAGCACTGCTTGGCTGGTTTCCACTATATAGGCAATCGAGGTGAAGTTCCTTGCCAAGGAACTTCATCGTAGCTGGTCGATTTACCTAAAATTATGTAAGTAAAATGGGAATATTTTAAACATTTATTCATTCTCCTATACGATTGGCGGTGCTGTTTTTAATGTTTGGCTTTTGGTTTTGCTAGAAAATAATTGTAAAAAGCAATAGTCTTGCAATCGACATGGGTAACTGAATACCCTTTAAAAACATCCAACAGAGCTGAGATATTCAAGTCGTCGGTGTCTTGACCCCTTAGAAAATTAGTGTGGCACCACCGAACCTGTTCTCCAAATTGGCGAATCAGTAAGGTTTAAGACAGTGAGGAGGTTTAGCAATCGCCTAAAACGGAGGTTTAGCAATCGCCTAAAACGGAGGTTTAGCAATCGCCTAAAACGGAGGTTTAGCAATCGCCTGAAACGGAGGTTTAGCAATCGCCTGAAACGGAGGTTTAGCAATCGCCTGAAAGGAGTCCATCTTCATTCCTGGATTTTTTTTTTCCCATTACAGACATGAGCCACAACGGCCCCGGCCCAAAAAAGAGCTTGCTTCCTTGCTCTGGTGGGAGCTTCCTGAGGGGGGGGGTAGCCCGCCTCGGGGAAAGGGAAATTACGTCCACTGTAGGGAAATGCTTGAGGAAAGGATTGGTCAGGGTTTGCCGCCACTGGTTTCTGAGCAGCTACAAATTTTGTTGTATCGCGAGCCAAAATTTCGTCCGTTGTGCTTGATTTTCAAACCGCACAAGCTCGGCCTAGGATTTATTTAGAGTTTTTCCATATCTCCCGGAAGGGTTTGTCCGCATAGGAGATTTTTGCCCTTTAAAAGTCTCTTAAAAAAAAGAAAAAAAATTGCAGATGAAGACCCGAGACAATTGTTAATTAAATGACGAACCAAGTTCCTCACAAGATTCCCACTCTTGTTGGGAACCCTTTGGGGCAGAAGGGGTGGAATGGAAACTAAGGGCTTTTAACTGTCCCTTTTTATTTTTTTGGTCCTACAGCTTTCTGGCCCTTTTTCGTTGAAATTTGTTTCAGACGCCGCTCCACCTGTAGCAAATAGACAAGCCTTTACCTCCTTTTTAATAAGTGGGCCGTTTACTTACTTTGGGTAACATTTAGGGGGTGGGTCCTGCAGAACTTTTTTTGTAGGTTCATTTCCTTATTTTTTGGGGGGGAATTTACTTTTCTTCCCACGTGCGGTTGGTTTTAAGTAATTCCTTTTGGTAGGAAAAGGGGGGTTAAACGCAATAGTTTTTCGTGCTAATAATATTAAAAATTAAAATTATTTTTCTTCTTCATTTAATTTGCCGGGGGACGGAGTTTTCCCGAATTAGAACATGGTTTGCGGCCTTTCCGCCCGGGGTTTGCAATCCCTAAGTTTGGGGTCCACTCGGGGTTTGCTCGCCAAACGGGTTTAGCAATCGTGAAGGAGTTTGCCAGGGGGAAGAGTCTCTTACTGAATTTTTTGAAACCGAATTTCCCAAAAAGTCCTTTTGGGCCCCGTTAAAGTGGGCCCCCGCCTTTATTTAATGGGTAATTAATTTAAATTAAATATTATAAAATTTAAAATAGATTATTTTTCCCACTGTTTTAGAGCTAAATTATGTTTATGGAAAATTGTGTTGTGTTGATATTTAAGAAAAATGGCTAGAAATTTTTTTAGGAGTTTAAAATTACTAATTTTTATAGAATTTTTCCCTTTGAAAAATTTAAAAAAAAAAAAAAATTAATAATAAATTAATTAAATTAATCAATATGTCTAACCATAAAATTAATTTGTTGAATCTTTCTCCCCAAAATTTTATCTTTAATTTTCAATTTGTTTAATGATTATATTATTTTTTTATATATAAAACCTACATTTTTAATATTTTTATATTTAATCTTTCATTTTCATTATTTCCAAGACCACCTTTAAACAAATCACAATAAATAACACTTATTTTTTAATTTTAATGTTTTTTATATTTTTTAACTATTTTCATGTTTTAAACCTGTCACACTGATATTTTTTTGTTATTAATTTCTTTATCTCTTGGAAAAATATGAGTGTTCCCACCCTCTATAGAAAGAGTGATTTTGGAAAATTTATTACCAGTTTCTTGGCAATTTAGAGCCGGTTTGCCGTTGCCTTCCGCCCGGTGTTTATGAGTCACCATCTCTATTTCCCAGTCTGGGACGTCACTGACTTGGGCTGGCTTGACTCACCCCAGAACTAGGCACGCAATCGAGTGAGTTCCTTGCCGGGGAAAGGGGCCGTGACTCGAACCTCTCGAACTCAGATGCCGTCGGACAGTCTTAGTCCGTGCTCTAACCACTCGGCCACCACGGCCTATATTATTATATATATATATATATATATATATATATATTATATAATATATTATATATATATATATATATTATATTATATTATTCCACGGCTGCTCAAACATGAGCATACCGTTATTGATGATGATATATATAAGTATGTATATATATTTATATATAATGGATAAGATTTTGCAGGAATTCATGTTAGGTGAGGTTAGAAAAAGTATCATAAAAGTCTGGTAAAGTATCAAAGATGATCTAAATGAAAAAAAAAAAAAAAAAAAAAAAAAAAAAAAAAAAAAAAAATCAGCGCCAATCTTTCCTATCATCTTTCTGTCTCACTCTCTTCCTTTCTTTCCCTTTCTCTCCTTCTGTCTTTCTCCACTTCTTCCCATCTCTCTGTGTGTGTCTATCCCTCTCTTTTCTCTCCATCCCTCTCTCTTCCTTTCCTTTTCTTCCTTCTAACCCCTTTCTCTTTCAGTTTACCTCTCTATCCCTCTACTTTTTCCCCTCTCTCTATCTCTTCAAATACAGTGTGCCGGACGGTGATAGATAGATAAATAGTTTTTTTGTTTTTTTTTAACATTAGGTTCATGTTTGAGCAGCCATGGTCACAGCATGATACTTAATTGTAGTTTTCATGTTGTGATGCTCTTGGAGTGAGTACATGGTAGGGTCCCCAGTTCCTTTCCACGGAGAGTGCTGGTGTTACCTTTTTTAGGTAATCATTCCCTCTATTTATCCGGGCTTGGGACCAGCACTGACTTGGGCCGGCTTGCCCATCCAGTGGCTAGGTAGGCAATCGAGGCAAAGTTCCTTGCCCAATGGAACAACGCGCCGGCCGTGACTCGAACCCTCGAACTCAGATTGCCACCGCGGCCAAGACACGTGCTAATCCTTAAGTTCTTGAGGTGTCAAACTACACCGCTTACCTGAACCAGGGAGCAAGCAGTTCTAGGGAGGGCAGAAACATGCCACATCTGTGAAAGCTTTCAATACTGATATCTGCTTTGTATGAAATATCATTGCAAAACTTACTGCATGTTTGAAATAGGTAATAAATTGCCTACCATGCAAACCCACTAAGTGTTTTGCCCCAACCTTCATTTAGCTCAGGAATGGGTGGGACTACTTGAGCAAAGGGGCCTTGGGTGTTTAAGGGAAGAAGAAAAAAAGGAAAGAAGATGAAAGAGAAGAAGAAGAAGAAGAAAGACAAAGAAGAAGAAGAAGATGATGATGATGAAAAGGAGGAAAAATAAAAATAAAAATAAAAATAAAAATAAAAAGATGAAGAAGAGAAAAAAAAGGAAAAGAAGATGACCAAATGTACATATAAAATATTTTTTCCAAAAACAGTATTGTCAGATACTGTTTTTGGAAAAATATTTTATATGTACATTTGGTCATCTTCTTTTACTTTTTTTTCTACTCTTCATCTTTTTATTTTTATTTTTATTTTTATTTTTATTTTTCCTCCTTTTCATCATCATCATCTTCTTCTTCTTCTTTGTCTTTCTTCTTCTTCTTCTTCTCTTTCATCTTCTTTCCTTTTTTTCTTCTTCCTTAAACACCCAAGCCCCTTTGCTCAAGTAGTCCCACCCATTCCTGAGCTAAATGAAGGTTGGGCAAAACACTTAGTGGGTTTGCATGGTAGGCAATTTATTACCTATTTCAAACATGCAGTAAGTTTTGCAATGATATTTCATACAAAGCAGATATCAGTATTGAAAGCTTTCACAGATGTGGCATGTTTCTGCCCTCCCTAGAACTGCTTTGCTCCCTGGTTCAGGTAACGCGGTGTATTTGACACCTCAGAAACTTAAGATTAGCACTGTCTTGGCCGCGGGCAATCTGAGTTGGGGTTGATATATATATATATATATATATATATATATATATATATAATATATATATATATATATATATATATATATATATATATAATATATTATCATATATAGTATATATATTTATATATATATATATATTATATATATATCTAATATATATAATAATAGATATATATATATATTATATATAAATATATATATAATATAAGGCCGTGTGGCCGAGTGGTTAGAGCATCGGACCAGAACTGTCCACGACGGCAATCGAGTTCGAGGTTCGAAGTGTCACAGCCCGGCACGTTGTTCCCCTGGGCAAGGAACTTCACCTCGATTGCGTGGCTAGCTTCTTGGGTGCAAGCCAGCCCCAAGCAGTGACGGTCCCCCGAAACTGGGTAAATAATAGAATTGGGGTTACTCAATAAAAACACCGGGCGGCAAGGAACGGCAAACCATGGCTCTAAATTGCAAAAAATTCAATGGAGATCATTGATCGCCAACTTGCCTTTGTACGACAGGGACCTTGAAAAAGAAAAGAAAAGAAAAAAAAAAAATATATATATATATATATATAATAATATATATATGTCCGACGGCCAATCTTGATTAGAGGGTTTCGAGTCACCAGCCCGGCCGCGTTGTCCCTTAGTCAATGAACTTCACCTCGATTGCCTACCTAGCTCCACTGGGTGGGCAGGCCCAGCTCAGGTCAGTGCTGGGTCCAAGCCCAATTAAAATAGAGAGAATGATTACCTAAAAAAAAAGTTATCATGCCTGTGACCACGGCCGGCTCAAACAATGAACCTACCGTTTACAAGAAGATATATAACAGACCAGTTTGAAAATTAAAAAAAATTAGAGTGTTAGAATGCCCCTATGTTGGTTCAGTTTTTGCTTTCAGGTGTGATCTTTGGGCCAGTCAATGAAAATATGAAAGATTAAAAATCAGTAGAAATGTGGGTTCCTCAAGAAAAGCTCAGGATTTCATATATAAAATAATTAAATATAGATCAGTTCAACAAAGCCCATTCCGAGAGACTCTCAACAGAGATCACCTCCCTATTCTGCGTGAGAAAGAGTTTTTCCCACACAAGGTTGAATTTTTCCCTATTGTGGGTTTGACGACTAGCTTTCGATTACATTTAAACCCATTGTCCTCAGTCCTCATCTGCAATTTTTTTTTCTTTTCTTTTGTAACGAGACCTTTTCAAAGGGCAAAAAGATCTCCTATGCGAGACAACGCCTTCCAAGCTTTGAGAATATGGAAAAACTCCTAAATAAATCTAGCCGAGCTTGTGCGGTTAAATGAAAATCAAGCACAACGGGACCGAATTTTGGCTCGCGATTACCACATAATTGGGTAGCTGCTCCAGAAACCAGTGGGCGGCAACCCTGACTCAATCTCTTTCCTCAAGCATTCTCCTACAGTGGGACGTTAAATGTACCTTCCCGAGGCCGGGCTACCCCGCCCCTCAGGAAGCTCCCACCAGAGTCAGAGGAAGCAACTCTATTATCTGGGCAACAGGACCGTTTGTGGCTCATGTCTGGACTGGAAAAAAAATCAGGATGAAGATAGGACCCTCCTTTCAGGCGAGTTGCTAAAACCTCGTTTCAGGCGATTGCTAAACCTCTTTTTAGGCGATTTGCTAAACCTCCGTTTTTAGGGGCGATTGCTAAACCCTCCTCACTGTCTTAAACCTTACTGATACTGCCAATTTTTGGAGAAACAGGCTTGCGGTGTGCCACACTAAATTTTCCTAAGTGTCAAGACACTCGACGACTTGAATATCTCCCAGCTCCTGTTGGATGTGTTTTCCAAGGTAGTCAGTTAGCCATGGCGATTGCAAGACTATTGCGTTTTATTACAACTTAATTATTTTCTAGCCAAAACCAAAAAGCCAAACAGTAAAAACAGCACCGCCAATCAGATGTAGGCGAATTGAAATAATGTTTTTTAAAATATTTCCATTTTTAACTTTACATAATTTTGGTTAAATCGAACCTAGCTACGTGAAGTTCTTGGGCAAGGACCTTCACCTAGATTGCCTTATATAGTGGGTAAGCCAGCCCCAAGTCAGTGCTGGTTGCCCCGAGTCCCTCCACTGTTTTATGTGTGTGTGCCACAAGACAGGAGGTAACTAGGGCCTTGTCTACCTACGCATGCAAAAGACTGGGACCCGTCCTGACTTGTGCGGGTAGAAACAACTGGTTCAACGGACAAAACGTCGGACCAGCCAAGCGTTGTAGAGCGCAACCAGGGCACAGTGAACACGTAGGACACTGCTGGGCCCATCCACTGCAGTCTGGACTATTCTCCAGCCCGACCTATCTGCAAACCCAGGGTTTCCCTTAAGCAAGGATGGCCCTGGCAGCTCCTCCTGTTGCCAGAGCATTCTGGTCGGCTGCATATTATTAGTGTGGAAGCCATATTTTGTCTCAGTCTCATCTGCAACTTTTTTTTCCTTTTCTTTTGTAACGAGACCTGTTTCAAAGGGCAAAAGATCTCCTATGCCGAGAACAACGCCTTCCCAGCGAGATATGGAAAAAACTCCTAAATAAATCCTAGGCCGAGCTTGTGCGTTAAATGAAATCAAGCACAACGGACGAATTTTTGCTCGCGAATACAACATAATTTGGTAGCTGCTCAGAACCATTTGCGGCCAAACCCTTACTCCAATCTCTTTTCCTCAAGCATTCTCCTACAGTGACCGTAATGTACCTTCCGAGGCCGGGCTACCCCGCCCCTCAGGAAGCTCCCAATCCAGAGTCAGAGGAAGCAAGCTCTATTATCTGCACAGGACCGTTGTGGCTCCATGTCCTGTACTGGAAAAAAAATCCAGGAATGCAGATAGGACGCTTTTCAGGCGTTGCTTAAACCTCCGTTTCAGGCGATTGCTAAACCTCCGTTTCAGGCCGATTGCTAAAACCTCCGTTTTTAGGCGATTGCCTAAAACATCCGTTTTAGGCGATTGCTAACCCTCCGTTTTTAGCGATTGCTAAACCTCCCCTCACTGGTCTTAAACCTTACTGATTCCTGCCAATTTGGAAGAACAGGCTTTCGGTGGTGCCCACACTAATTTTCTAGTGTTCAAGGACACCGACGACTTTGAATATCTCAGCTCCTGTTGGATGTGTTTCAAGGTATTCATGTTAGCCATGTTCCGATTGCAGACTATTGCGTTTAATTACAACTTAAATTATTTCTTCTAGCAAAACCAAAAGCCAACATTAAAACAGCACCGCCCAATCATATATAGGAGAATTGAATAAATGTTTTAAATATCCCATTTACTTACATAATTTTAGGTAAAATCGAAACCTAGCTACGATGAAGTTCCTTGGGCAAGGAACTTCACCTCGATTGCCTATATATGGGTAAGCCACCCAAGTCCCATTGCTGTTCCCCACGAAGTCCTCCACTGTTATGTTGGTGTGTGTCACAAGACAGGAGTACTAAGGCTTTGTCTACCTACGCATGCAAAGGCTGGACCCGGCTGACTGTGCGGTAGAAACCAACTGGTTCCAACGGAAAAACGGCGGACCCAGCAAGCGTTTGTAGAGCGCAACCAGGGCACAGTGAGACACGTAGGAACACTTGCTGGCCATCCCCTGCATTCTGACCTATCTCCAGCCCGACCTAATCTGCACCCAGGGTTCCCTTTAATCAGGAGTGGGCCCCTGCAGCTCCTCCTGTCCAGGAAGCATTCTGGTCGGCTGCATATTATTAGTGTGGAAGCATATTTTGTCCTCAGTCTCCATCTGCAACTTTTTTTCTTTTTCTTTTGTAACCGAGACCCCTATTTCAAAGGGCAAAAAGATCTCCCTATGCGAGACAACGCCCTTCCAGCTGAGATATGGAAACTCCTAAATAAATCCTAGGCCGAGCTGTGCGGTTAAATGAAAAACAAGCACAACGGACTAATTTTGGCTCGCGATACAAACAATTTGGGTTAAGCTTGCTCCAGACCAGTGGCGGCAAAACCTGACTCAATCTCTTTCCCAAGCATTCTACTACATGGACGGTAATGTCCTTCCGAGGCCGGGCTACCCCCGCCCCTCAGGAACTCCCACCCAGATCAGAGGAAGCCAGCTCTATTATTCTGGGCACAGGACCCGTTGTGGGCTCATGTCTGTACTGGAAAAAAATCCAGGAATGAGATAGGAAAACTCCCTTTCCAGGCGATTGCTAAACCTCCGTTTTCAGGCGATTGCTAAACCCTCCGTTTTTCAGGCGATTTGCTAAACTCCTTTCGGCGATTTGCTAAACCTCGTTTTTAGCGATTGCTAAACCTTCCGTTTTAGGCGATTGCTAAACCTCCGGGGATGAACTTACCTCACTGTCTTAAACCTTGCTGATTCCCTGCCAATTTGGAGAACCAGGCTTGCGGTGGGTGCCACACTAATTTTCTAAGTGTCAAGACACCGACGACTTGAATGTCTCAGCTCCTGTTTGGATGTGTTTTCAAGGTATTCAGTTTAGCCATGGTCGATTGCAAGACTATTGGCGTTTATTACAACTTTGTTATTTTCTAGCCCGTGGTCCACAGCATGATACTTAATTGTAGTTTTTTCCATGGCTACCGTGATGTTCCTTGGAGTGAGTACCGTGGTAAGGGTGTCCCCAGTTTCCTTTCCACGGAGAGGTTCCCGGTGTTACCTTTTTTTAGGTAATTCTTCCTCTCTATTTTTTATCCGGGCTTGGAACCAGCATTGACTTGGGTTGGCTTGGCACCCAGTGCTAGGCAGGCAATCGAGGTGAAGTTTCCTTGCCCAAGGGAACAACGCCGGCCGGCCGGTGGACTCGAACCCTTGAACTCAGATTGCCGTCGTGAAGTCTTTGAAGTCCGCGCTCTTAACCATTCGGCCACCCGCGGCCTTGACGATCGAAGTCACCATCTCTATTTACCCGTCACTGACTTGGGACTGGGCTTTCCCAACCAAGCGGCTAGGCAGGCAATCGAGTTAAGTTTCCTTGCCCAAGGGAAAACGCGCCGCCGGTGGACTCGAATCCTTCAAAAAATAAAAAAAAAAAAAAAAAAAACAAAAAAAAAAAAAAAAAAAAAAAATATATATATATAGTATATATATATATATATATATATATATATTATCTATATATCATCATACCGGTAATGCTCATGTTTGAGCAGCCGTGGACCTCTCCACCATCCTTCGCCACTAAACTCGATCTTACGCTTTTCTTTCCACTTGTACCATCTTCTTCTTTTAACGGTAGGTTCATGTCTGAGCCGCCGTGGTCACAGCATGATACTTAATTGTAAGTTTTTCATGGTTGGATGCTCCTTAGAGTGAGTACGTGGTAGGGTCCCCATTCCTTTCCACGGAGAGTGCCGTGTTACCTTTTTTAGGTAATCATTCCTCTCTATTTTATCCGTGGGCTTGGACCGCAACTGGACTTTGGGGCTGGCATTGGCCACCCGGTGCTAGGTAGGCAAATCGAGGTGAAGTTTCCCTTGCCCAAGGGAACAACGCGCCGGCCGGTGCACGTCGAACCCTCGACTCCGATTTCCGTCGTGGCAGGTCTTGAGTCCGACGCTCTAACCATTCGGCCCACCGGCGCCCTTGAACGATTCATGGGCTTTTCCATGAAATTTTTCTTGGCAATTAGAGCGTGGTTTTGGCCATTGCCTTCCACCCGGCACTGACTTGACTGGCTTGGCCCCCCATGGCTAGGCAGGCAATCGAGGGAAGTTTCCTTGCCCAAGGGAAAACAACGTGCCAGCCGGTGTGACTCGAACCTCGAACTCAATTACCTCGTGACCGTCCTTGAGTCCGACGCTCTAACCATTCGCACCGCGTCCCCCACTTTGTACCATCGACAGCCCGCAAATATCTTTGATATTGTCCGCTCAGTCCTTATCTTTGGTTTACCTCTTTCTCTTGTTTTCCTATCACCATCCTGGTCACAAGTCTTTCTCAATACTTTTACTTCTCAGCATATGGAACCCAATAACTTTAATTTCCTCCTGTTTCAAGAATGTCCCAATAGCCCGGTCTTTTACAATTTAATTTTTCTCAGCACTTCATCTTCGTCTTCTTCTCGCCCAGCTAAATTACGCAGTACTCGTCTGTAACACCACATTTCAAACTATTGATCTTTTTCTTGGTCCTATCTCTTCAGCACCCCAACACTCAGAACATATGATGCAATTGGGAAAACTAATGAGTTCAATAACCTCAGCTTGTCCCGTAAGGTAATGCTTCGGTCTTTTCCAGATGTTATTTGAGAGCAAATTGGTTGCGTTTTGTGGCAATTGGCAATTCTTTCTTTTTTTATCTCGGTGAATCATCATCTGTATTAGTTAAAAACAGCTTCCAAGACAAGTGAACTCTTACATTCATACATACCACTAATTTTTTTTTTTTACGGTAGGTTTCAATGTTTTGAGCTGCGTGGTCCCACAACATGATTCTTAATTGTAGTTTTTGCATGATGTGATGAATCTTTGGAGTGAGTACTGAAAGGGTCCACCCAGTTTCCTTTCCACGGAGAGTGCCGGTGTTTACCTTTTAGACATCATTCTCTCTCTATTTATCGGGGCTTGGACCAGCACTGGGAGAAAAAGAAAGAGAGAAGGGCGGTGGAGAGAGAGACAGAAACAAGAGAGAGAAGAGGAAGAAGGAAGAGAGGTAGAGAGACTGACTGGCGGCTCCCACGTACGCGCCATCCTCCTGTACCCCGCTCCAGAGGATGAAATATCCTCTCTGGCAACGAGCTGACTACGCTCCCCGCCCCTTGACGCTGCCTTCCTCACCCACGCAAAGCCTGGATCGGGGGAGGTCCCAACAGAACAGTCTGGTTCAGTATGGTCGGGTACCGGAAATTATCTCTTTAGTGGGTTTTTCCCTCAGCCTTTGGGATATCCATCACTGTACCCCTTTGTGTCCCCGAGTCGTCAGGGTCTGCTCCCGCTCGCCTGTCGTACGTGAGATACGGCCTCCCTCTGCCTTCCCTCTATAGTGGCTCGAAAGCCCGGTGTTCCTGGCCCCGTTCCATGGCAACACCTTAACTTTGTTCCGAGGAAACTCATGGTGCAAAGTCCTGTGGGAATAGCAATCCGATTCCTGCCATTCCAACATCGGCAACGTGCTGATTTTCCTGCTTCCGGTTTCCTCTTCGCTCTTCCTCCTCTTCTCCTCCCGCTCGCAAACCATTGTCAAGTGTCAACCATTCCAACTTCATTCACATCTTTTCCCTCTTTTGAGATCCCACTATTAACACGTCCTTGCGAGGGTCCAAACTGTTCATACGTATTTACTCGTCTGTAACACCGTTGCACCAGTTTTGCGTGGGGCGTGATATCAACCTCCCATTTCCACTTACTGTGCAGATTGAAAGATTTAAAAGGGGGAAAAAACAAAACTTTTGAATAATTAGAATATTCATTACATTATCAGTTTATTCAAACTTTAATTTTCATCAGAGGAGCCCGCCCTCTGATGCCACTTTCTATTAATTTTTCTTATTTCCACTCTTATTTGAGAATTAGGGGGCCAAAGTCAGAGAAAGACGTGGGACCATTCTCTGAACCAGGGCTTTCTTCCTGGGAGGGATGAGGCGAATGCCCGTTTATGGAGGGGAGGGGCAAAGGTTAATCGCTTCTGTTTCTCAGGCTTCACTGGCCTGTCTGGCATTCAGCTGGTCTTCAGCTGGTCTCTTCCTTGGAATACTTTTCAATGGGCTTGGACTTGGGGCCAGCGGTTGCTGGTGGAACCATGGGGCGGGCATAGTGACATCGTGCCTCCTTGTTCATGTGTTGGGGATTTTGAGAGGTATAGGCTGGTCAAAATCATGGATGACAAAAATAATGTGGATCCTCAGGCGTAAAACTTTCCCAAAAAGTATTCCTCATCAAGGAGTGTAAGGAAGAACTCTCGGGGCTTTTTGTCGGCAACTGGAGTTCTTCCACGTGGAACAAAGGTTCCACATGGACGCACGTCCCCGCGAATGGATTCTCAGGAACTTCCTCTCCCTCTTCTGATCTGCCGTTGGAAGGGTTCCACAACGGGTTTCCCTCTTCGGCCATATCCGAAGGGAGGACTCTCAGGAACTTCCCCTTCGTCACTGTCTCATTCTCCGAGGCACTGTTTCTCCGGCAGAATTGCTCCGGCGACTGGACTTCCTCTCCCTCTTCTGACTGCCGTTGGAAGGGTCCACAACGGGTTTCCTCTTCGCCATATCCGAGGGAGGACTCTCAGGAACTTCCCCTTCGTCAACTCCGCTCAATCTCCAGGTCCGCAAGCTTTTCCTGCGCCTGAGGCTAAGCTTGCTCTCCCGTCCCACTTCCCCAGTTTTTGCCTTTCCTACTTCGGATAAAACACTGGATCTAACGAATAGATTCCGAAGAAGGTAAAGGCAAACACGTCCTGATGAAGATAATAGAAATGAAGTTAATGGAGGGTGTAGTAACACAGAGTTCCTGCACTGCTCACCGCCTCCTTTACCCTCACTTTAGTTCATAAGGACAGGCATCGGGATCTTGCACAAGCTCAGAGTCCTCGACATTAAATATAAAAGCGCTGAAGATCGCATAAATGATCCGAGAGAAACGAACCCTTATAAAAATCCTGCAAACTTCATACATACTTCACTCTAAATTCTGTGTTGATAACGTAATGTACCTCAAACGTACAGAGGTTGTAAGTGTGTGTGTGTGTACGTATATTATATATAATATATATATATAATATATATATATATATATATAATAATATTATATATATATATATATATATATATATAATATATATATATATATATATATTATATATATAGATATATATATATATATTTAATATATATATATAAAAGCGTAAGATCGAGTTTAGTGGCGAAGGATGGTAAAGAAGGTCCACAGCTGCCTCAAACATTAAGCATACGTTTATTGATGATGATGATATATATATATATATAATATGTATAAATATCTATGTATATATATATATGGTGTGGTGGTGTGTGTGTGTCGCGCCGCGCGTGAGGTGGTGTGCTCTTGCGTGTGTGTGCATGTGTTTGTGTGTGTGTGTGTAATGTGTGTGTGTGGTGTGGTACGTCCTGCGTGTGGGGCGTCCCTGCGTGTATGTGTGTGTCTGTGGGTATGTGTGTGTGTGCATGTGTTGTGTGTGTGTGTGAGTGTGTGTGGGTGGCGTGTGTGTGCGT
>NC_051403.1:47253729-47263197 GCF_015228065.2 Penaeus monodon
GAAGGGGGGGAAGGGGGAAAAAAGGGGGGGAAAAAAAAGGGGAAAAAAAAAGGGGGGGGGAAAGGGGGGGAAAGAGGGGGGGGAAAGAGGGGGAGGGAGAAAAAAAGGGGGGGGGGGGAGGGAAAAAAGGGGGGAGGGAGGGAGAAGGGAGAGGAGAGAGGGGGGAAGGGAGGGAGAGAAGGAGGGGAGAGGAAGGGGAGGAGAAAGAGAGAGGGGGAGGGGGGGGAGAGAGAGAGAGAAAAGAGGAGAGAGAGGGAGAGAGAAGAGAGGAGAGGGAGAGAAAGGAAGAGGGGGAAGGAGAGAGAGGAGAGAGAGAGAAAAGGGGAGGGAGAGGAGAGAGGGGGAGAGAGGGGAGGGAGAGAGAGAGAGAAGAGAGAGAGAAGAGAGAGAGAGAGAGAGAGAGAGAGAGAGAGAGAGAGAAAGGGGAAGGAGGGAGGGGAGAGGAAGGTACAATTTCAGACTGGATTACTGAAGATCTGAGAATATGATAGTTGATAGAGATCACAGTTGTACATAGGCCGGAAGAAAGGAAAAGTTAACAAGGGTTGTGCCAATGTGGATTACAGGAGTTAGTCACTATAATATAAACCCAAAAACCTTGTAAAATTATAACAACACAATACATCTAATTATGGTGAATTATATGATGGAGAATAATAAAATAATCCTAAAAACAATTCCAAGAGTCAAGAGAGAGAGAAAGAAAGAATGAGAGAGAGGAAAAGGGGAGAGAAGAGAGAAAGGAGAAGAGAAAGAGAGAAGGAAAGGAGAGAAGAGAAGAGAAAAGAAAGAAAAGAAGAGAAGAAAAAGAGAAAGAAAAAGAAGGGAAAGAAGAGAAAGAAAAAGAGAAAGAAAGAAAAAAGAAGAGAGAAAAGAAAAGAAAAGAAAAGAAAAGAAAAAAAAAAAAGAAAAGAAAAAAAAAAGAAAAGAAAAAAAGAAAAAAAAAAAAAAAAAAAAAAAAAAAGTATTCCCCACCTCGAGCGTTGTTGGATAAGCCCTGATGAGGAGGGAGACGCGCGTGTGCAGGAACCTCCACGTTTTATCCTGGACCGTCGTGCCCACGTCGCAGTCCTCGTGCAACAGACCCTTGGCCTTTTCTCCGTCACCCTTCCACTTGTCCAAAGAACCTGAAGCGTGCGTTCAGGAGAGAGAGGGAGAGGAGAGAAACACAAAACTGAGAATTACTACCGAGTCCTCGTTCCTGCGGGGTTTTTCGTCTTCTTTTGTGAGGAAAGGAAGCCTGGGTGTGGGATTACCCTTCTGTCTTGGGAGCTACTGGCTAGGGTGTCAGGGGAATGCAGGAAATAATAATAACAGAAATAAATTTTTTAAATTGTTTTTTGTTTTTAACTTGTAAGTGCACTTTATATTTTATCTATATTTATATAATATATATAAAAATAATTATATATAAATTAATATATATATATAAAATATACAACCAATATGTAAATTTATATATTGAATATATGTATGTATAATATATATAAATATTTAATAAATTATTTTATATTAAATATAAATATTATAATATAATATTAATGTATGTATATAATATATATATTATATAATATATAAATATTTTATATATATATAATTTTATATATATATATATATGTACATAAATAGTTATATATATTTATATGTAAAAGTATAATATTTATATACTGTACATTATTTATATAAAAAATTATGTATATAAAATGTATATAAATATGATAATGTATTAAAAATATATTATATATACAAATGTATATATAAAGTAAATATATTATATATATATTTTATATAAAGTGTATATAAATATATATTATATATATATTAATATCTATAATATTATATTATTAAAATTTTAAAATTAATAATATATAATATATATATATATATATAATATATAACACATAATGTAAATACAAAAAGTATTTAAATATAAAATGTATAATAATATGTATATAATATGTATATATGTAAATTTTAAATAAAATATGTACATTTTATTATATATATATATAAATATTTATTAATATATATAAAAATATATTATATAATTAAATATATATATGTTTAAAATATTATTGTGTTATTTGTTATAATAATAATATAATATATTATATATTATATTAAAATATTATTTAAATTATATATTTATATATATTTTATATCCCTATCCCAACAAAATATATATATTAATATTAAAAATAATATATATATATATATATATTGAAATATATATTATTTTATATATAATTATATATATATAATATATTTTTATATATATTATGTATATGTGTACATTTTAATATAATATATATATATATAATATATTATATATATATATATATATATATAATATAATTTTAATATATGTCTTTTTTTATATCTATCTATTCCACCTATCTATCTATCTATATATAATTTTCTTACCTATTCATTAAAAGTAAGTAAATCAGCCAAAATTGGAAAAGGAAGATATTAATAGAGGATAAAAAAAAAATAATAAAAAAAAAAAAAAAAAATAAATAAAAAAATAAAAAATAACATTTCGAAATATAAGTACCAACAAACTGTTACAAGGCCTGGTCCATTAATGACTGCAATTGCGGCAACGATTAAATTCCAAAGCAATAAAAAGCATCGGGAAATGCCACTATTAAGTGTATTAGGTTTTTTCCCTGGCAACCTCCGACAAAAAACGGGAAAAAAGAATCACATGACGGCAAATCAGGCTAAAGCAACGACAGATGTACAATCAAGAGGAGAGAAATGCTAATGAAAGTATTGTGAAACTGTCTCTTGTATTTGTGAAGTTAATAATAAGAGGAACAGTGAGAGACAATGGAGGAAAAGACGAAGCAGGAAGAGAGAGAGAGAGACATGAAGAAGACCACAAAGGAAAGGGAAGATGGGGTAAAATTTTAAAAAGGAGGAAGAGTAAAGAGAGGAAGAAAAACCAAGGAAAGGGGAACCAGAGGGTAGTGGGGCAAGTAGAAATGCAGAATTGGGAGTAGAAGGAGAGAAGATGAAAGAAAAAAGAGAGAGAGAGAGGAAAAGAGGAGAGGAGAGAGAGAAGAGAAGAGAGAGAGAAAAGAGAAGAGAGAGAGGGAAGAGAGAGAGAGAGAGAGAGAGAGGGGCTAAAATCAAAAAAAAAAGCGAAAAAATCGAGAGAAAGCCGCAAAAAAATTGAAACCCTACGGTACTTCATACGCCATCGCCATGTAAAAATTTGTCTCTTTAAAAAATTAGGGTGTGACGGTAAAATTATTTCCCCAAAAATGCACCTTGCTTTCATTTACTAATACATTTAAAGTTATGTTAAACCATGTAGTTCAGCCTTATTCCTGTGAAATCTACAAGCCAAGCTCACACATCAGTCATTTTTATGATGATAATGACAATTAGAGATCAAACAGACAAGGGATTTACTTTTCTCTTGAACATCTTGCTTCACTGCAGGCTTTTCTTGCATCCAGTCTTGTATTTCTAAGGAAAAATGGATTAAGAATATTTTAACTAAGAAACTAACCCAAAAGGACACTACACAGTTTCCCAATTTGTGTGCCACTCGATAAAAGGGTTAAAATGTTTACAAAAAAAAAAAAGGGTCGTCTGAAATGAGAATGCAATAGAGCATAGCAGCTCATGTTGCAATATTATAATTAAACGACTGCCAGAGTGCATAATAAAACATCAAAAATTAACATTAACCTTACAATATAGCACCACAAAGCACACTTAAGCACAGGCTAAAACATAAAATAAGCAAAATAAGAACACAGAAAGACTTAGCCTACTGAATTAAATCGGATTATTTTAACAGAAATTTAAAAAGGGTTATTACTGTTTCTCCTCCTCCCACATTGAGGCACAAGACAAAAAATCCTTCAAGGGTATTTTTCTGTCCCTGGTGCTGTCTTCAGTACAGTGCATATTATACTCCTACATAGTACAATATGAACCATATTCATGTTGACAAATGTATAAAAGGTATGAATGAGAATGAATATCTTCACCATACAAGAGATGTATTTGACCAGTTTCAATTATATCTTCGTCAGAAATACATGAATTTCTGACGAAGATATAATCGAAACCAGTCAAATACGCCTCATTTATTATGAAGTTGTTCATTCTCATTCATACCTTTTATACATAGTACAATATCTACACTCTATCTGTTTATTCCTAATGAAACAAACAAACACAGAATTTTTAGACACCTTAAACCAACAGCTGTCACTATCTAGGCAAAGTGAAATAAAGAAAATTACCTAGTAAAACTATTAAAACTTTATAAAAGTGTCACTTCCTGGGGTGAAAAAAAAACTAATAAAAAATAAAATAGGTTAAAAATTTATCCACATCAATAAGTCACAAATCTGTGTATGTGAAAACAAATAATACAAAAACAGACCAAACAAATATAAAACAAATCCAAAATCATGTAACAAATAACCATCAACAAAAAGACAAAACACTCAGAAAGGGAGAAAAGTCCTTACCATACTTATAAAAAAAAAAAAAATAAATAGAAAAGGGAAAAGAGAAAAAAGAAAACCCTACACCATTCTCAACCGAGAAAAGACGGAAAACAGAAAGAAAGAAAAGAGAAAAGGAAAATCTCCTCACCCTTCTCCATGCAGAAGATCCTCGTGAAAGCCAGCAGGCCAGGAGAGATGGGATGCAGCCCCGGGATCAGCATGAAGGAGCCGGAGGAGGGCAGCCCCAGGGAGGCCAAGAGCGCCACCTTCTCGTCGTGGAGTGGGTCGTTCTTGCTCACTCCCAGCTTGATGGCGAGGCTGTCGTTTTCGTTGCCTATGCGGAAAAGGAGGCGTGAGGACAAGTGCGGACGGAAAAATTGGGATGTTAATGAAAATCTGGGAAATAGTCTGCGAGTGACAGTCGAAGGGGATGGTGCCTCCATTCAAAGACCAAGTTATTTTTGATGAATAATACTAATGATGGCATAAGCTTGTAAATATTAAAACACCCGGTTCAGCAAGACAAGGCAAGTTATATTCTGCATCTTCCTTTGCACATGCACAGAAGAAGACAGGATCTGGGTCTTTACCAAAAGGCCTCACCTATTTCAACAAAGCCGTTGTGTAGGAAGAGTTCTACATTGTGACGCTTCCCATAATAGATGGTGAACTGGTCTCCCTTTTTGAAGTCCTTCTGCGCTAAACACACGCAGCAGTTTTTCTCCTCGTCATAGTCTGTAGAATACTGCCAACCATAGCACATTGTAAGGAGACAGCCTTGGGAAAGAGCAACTCAAAAGTATATACAGACACAGTGTGAAGCTAAGATAAAGACACAGTGAGTAAACAACTCTACCACATTCATGATTAGAAGCAGATATGAATAAGAATGTATATTTTCATAGTGCAAGACATGTATTTGACCTTTACAACCATACCCTCTTTAGAAATATGAAATGAAAAAACCTGTCATACACATCCCTTGTAATGTGAAGATATCAACAAAATTTTCTACATTTGTCAGAGTAAAAACACTGTTCTTACACCTAAATCCACTAAAACTTTTTGTGAAAATAGTGTCATTTAATTCTCAGCACGGAAAACAAAGACACTGCACATACAATTCCCTGCTCGTGATTGCACATGTCCCAGGCCGGGATGAGAGCTAGCTGGCCACTAGCCCCTTTGGTCGGCACCCTGTTCTGGCGCGTCATGATTGTTGAAACTGCCCATCTGGAACAGCGAGACAGCAGTGGTAAGAGGAGCAAGGCAGACATTGCCCAGGAAGGTCCCATTAAGGCTCAACTATATAATACCTTTGTTTTGGCATATTTGTGTTTTTTCTTGTTCTTCCCTTTATTATTTCATTTACAATTTGTAATTTGTAACACCATGTTCAGGGAAAGGAATTATTGTAAAAATGATAAAACATGAAACTACATTACACTATTAAGTATAAAACATCAATACAGTTTTGAATGTATAAAAGTACTATTCAATTGTATTTTTCATGTTTCTACAGGAATGCTATGGGGCAGGCCTTTAAAAACACATTATAAGCAAGATGTAAAGTGTTCTCAAGTTTTTAGTTTTATATTCTTTGGTTAAATCATACATTTCAAATTGAATTATACACTAGACAATACTTCAATTTCTGTTATTCTAAAAAGCAAAATGTTTAATGTGACAGAATATCTACATCATTAGGAAAAAAAATCACAAAAAAGGGGGACTATATTATAAAGTACACAAAAATATATTGTCTTAAAAGCATTGAGGCACTTATATTTTTTAGGCAAGATTTCAGGATTTAATTCCACACTAAATCTAATGCTCTCTCCACTCTAATGCGCGCACGTGTGTGCGTGAACACACACACACACACACACACACCACACACACACACACACACACACACACACAATGTATACATAGAGAGGAGACATGAAGCAAAAGCTCATAATCAAACATTTTTCTACTCGTCTTTATTTATATAATGGAGATATTTTACTTTTTTAAAAAGGGATTCTGATTCATTAAATGTGGTGGTTCACTTGCCTTAATTCACTTATAATCACAATTATCCTGGAACCACATACACAAACCAAATATCTATTTTTTTCTAAACCAAAAACATATCACATATCCTTCACTCTGAAATAAAAATTTTTATAACATCAGCACTCAATCACCCCTTATCACTCCCTAATCTGGAGCCCAATTCACCCAAGAACGACGCTCACCTATAAGCGTCAAAGGTGAAGTAGTCCTTGATCGGCCAACTTCTCGCCTCTGGTAACGAGTGCAGTATTCGATAGAAGTACGAGTACTGGCGCGCAATGTTCCGGAACTGTCTCACTGCTTCCTCTGCAAAGGGTTATTTAGCTTGGTGAGGGAAAATAAGCTAATGATTTCAGGTTTCTTTATGGTCATGTTCTTAAGAATGTAGAAATGAAATTGATGTATGAGAAATGTAGAAATGGCATTTAAAATATTACAGATGGCAGAAAAAGCATGAGAACTTTAGAAATGATAGAATAAATGTTTTAGAAATATCTGAGAAAGTATGAGGACTTCAGAAATTTTAAAAAAGCAAAAGAACTTAGGAAATGCATGCTAGCTCAAGAAATGATATTAAGAAATATAAGAACTTTTGCAATAGCTGGGAAAGTATAATTTACAAAGGAGAGAAAAAAAAATAAGAACTAAAAAAAAAGAGAGAGAGAACTTGAAAATGTTAAAAAAATAAATAACTAGATAAAAATAAATAAATAAATAGTATACAGTATTCAGATAAATGAAGCATGCCCTTTATATCATTACATCGATTAAATCATTACACTACCCTTGCAACCACCATATATCACAAAGGATCATCTCCAGCCCTCACCTAGTGCTGGTGAGCCCTTTCAGGCCAAGGATCTCCTCCTGAGAGAAGTACAATGTGGTTGAATATGAGGCTGGAAGGATGCGCAGGTATGGCTGCCAGGGTGACTGGGGGTTCACATATTCTCCTAGAACGTGCAGTGCTAACGAAACATTCCCCATGTGTTGTAAGATGGGGTCACGTTCTATCAAAGGACCTGTTGATAAAGGTAATACACAATTAAAACAAGGCTTCTTATTTTTGCAAAATTTACATTTTAAACTAACCCTATTTTTACAAAATGATAGACTCCCAAACCAGAAAAATTTTGGGAAATAATTAAGACCAAGTGCCTCTGATTTTCATTACACATCCTGACATGTGAAACTTTATCAAAATGTCATCCGTATGCTCCAAAGAACTGACCATGATAGGACTCACTCACTTATCCACCCATCCACCCACCGACTCACTCACCCACCCACCCATTCACTCACCCACCCACCCATTCACTCAGCTACCCACTCACTCACTCACTCACCCATCTACTCACTCACTTACACACCCAGATTTACCAGGGGATCAGGGGTTGTTTTTCTCCTAAAATTTCCCTTTAAACCTCCCCCCTTTTTTTTCCCAAAAATTGCCACTGTATCTATGAACAAGGTTTTCCCCCCCCAAAAACCCAACCAGGTAAGACTTTTTTTGGCGGTGTCCCTTGTCATCATGGTTTCCCCCAGAGGCACATTGACACCTCCACCCCTGCGGGGAGGCCCCCTGGGTTGGTCATGAGGCCGAAGCCCTGCGGGCCCAAAAAGGCCCGCCAAATCTCCACTCCATGATTTTGGAAGAGTGTTAAAAAATGACAAAACGCCGACATGTGTAACAACCTCAAAATAGATTTTGACAGGATGGGGGATGAGACAGAGAAAGAGGTTGTGAAATGGAGAAAGTGAGAGGATGAAGGGGAAAAAGTGGGAAAATAAAGATGGATAATTTAAAAAAGGGGGAAAGAGGGAGGGTTAAGGAGAAAAAAAAGAGGGATCAAAGGGGGATAAGTTATATGAGAAGAATATAAAAGGAAAAGAAGAGAAAAAAGTGGACAAACAAAAGAGTTTAAAATAAAAATGAAAAGGCATAAAAAATAAAACAAGAAAATAAATGGGCAAAGGAAAAAAATGGAAATAATTGGGGGTTTTTCAGTAAGGGAAAAAATTTGGGAAAAGACCATCTCAGTAAAAAAAAAAAAACTAGTTTAAAAGAAGGTATTACGACATTTCATGATTAAATACAATGGAAAAGGATATTTCCATAGAAAGACCACTTTCAAATCAAAATCAAGCGGAAGATTCAAAGTATTTCCAGAAGGAAAAATTAAACTTACACATTCAAATTTTAAAAAAAAGAAAAATCCCCCAGGGTAAAACTAACCTTCACACCCTTTTTCCCCTTAAACCAGGGCCTGAAGGTTTTGGGATTTGTTTTTTCGCGGGGGAGTTTTGAAAGGGAAACAGGGCATCTATACGGAAAAGAAAAGGAAACAAAAAATTATAAAAATGGGCCATAATAACTTTCAGAAAAGACGTGAAATTGTCATTTTTTCCACACGAGTGCATGCTACACTTGACTCACACCATCTGATGATAGTTTCCCATTAAAATGTAGATTTCTGGAAATGTGAGGAATATAAAAAAAAGTTTTAAATGTAATGGTAAACTATACAGATATGAGAGGAAATCAAAAGAAGCAAATACAGAGAATTAGAAGAAGAGAGAGAGCAAAAGAGAGAGAGAAAGAAAGGAAGGGTAAGATAAAAGATAGAAAAAAGAAGAGATATAGGAAGAGAGAGAGAGAGAGAGAGAATCGAGAGAGAGAAAAGAGGAGAGAAGAAAAGAGAGAGAGAGAGAGAAAGGGAGAAAAGAGGGGGAGAGAGAGAGAAAAAGGAGGAGAGAGAGAAAGAGAGAAAAGAGAGAATGGAGAGAGAAAGAGAGAAAAAAGAGAAGAGAGAAGAGAAGAGGGGATAGGAGAGAGAGAAAAAAAAAGAAAAAAAGAAAAAAAAAAATTAAATTTTAAACCTCAGAACCCCCAAAAGGGAAAAGGTTTTTAAAAATTTTTTAACTCCAT
>NC_051403.1:47263297-47268297 GCF_015228065.2 Penaeus monodon
TTTAAATTTAATATAGAATTTTTTAATATATGATATTATATATATATTCATAATTATTAATTATGTATATTTACATATATAATTGTATATTTACATATATGATATTCCCATTATGTATTTTACATATATGTTTTTACATATGTATATTTACATATATGTATATTTACATATATGTATATTTACATATATGTATATTTATATATATGTATATTTACATATATGTATATTTATATATATGTATATTTAAATATATGTATATTTATATATATATGTATATTTATATATTAATGTATATTTATTATATAGGGATATTTAATATATATATGTATATTTATATATATATGTATTTTTAAATTATATATGTATATTTATATATATATGTATATTTATATATATATATATTTTATATTTTTAATATATATAGTATTTTTAATATATATTATTTTGTATATTATATATATATATAGATTATATATATATATATATAATAATTATATATAGATAAAATATATATAAAAATATATAATATTATTTTATATATATATATATAATAATATATATATAAAATATATATATAATATATATAATAAATATATATTTTATTATATATTTTATATATATATGATATATATATATGTGTATATGGTGATATATATTTATATTATCATGTATTTATATTATGCTTTAAAACAGTTTAACCAGAATTCTATACATTAGCTGTTACTGAAACATTTCGTTCATAAGAAAAGAAATAATTTGTATAGAAAAGGCAAACTGGAAGACCTTTTAAAGAATAACAAGAAGAAAAGGAATCACAAGAAAATAATCATATGAAGTCAAACCTTTCAATCAAAAAGGAAACCGATTTTCTGCTTGAAGTCTTACTGTAAAAAAAAAAAAAAAAAAAAAAAAAAAAAAAAGAGAGGTTTTCAGAGTCAATTCTTTCTTACAAAAGGGATTTTATTCTTACGTATGAATTATGTACATTAGATATTACAGATAACAGTCATTACCCAAAAGGAATAGAGTATTCTTATCTGGCTGACAATGATAACTACTTACCATCGTCAATAATTAATTCTTCGACGCTTATTCTTAATAAGAACACTTTTTCAATATTTCTCACTTACAACGATGCATATGTTACAGTTCAGGGTTACTTTTTTTCACTGAGGATTAATTACTATTACTATAAGAATAAGTTATAACTTAACATACGTTTGTATACAATATAATATATGGAAATATGACACTAAAATCTAGGCTTCCAAAATAGGGAGAGGAAGAGAGGGAAAAGGGGGAGGAAGAGAAGGAAAAGGGAGAGAAAAGGAAAAGGAGAGGAAGATAATGAAAAGGGAGAGAAAGACAAGGAAAAGGGAGAGGAAGAAAAGGGAAAAGGGAAAGACAAGGGCGAGGAAGAAAGGGAAAAGGGAGAGGCGAGGCAAAGGGAAGATGTCTGGCGACGTCCTTCTCACTGGGCCACGGGCTTCTGTTCCGTGACCCGGTAGTTGTTGACGGCTGGGGGTTTCGAGCACTTGATGATGCAGTACGAGATGAGGATGACCAGCGTGAAGACCGCCATGGCCCCCAGGACGCCGCTGATGATCAGGAGGCCCTTGATCGGGAACTGGTACTCGTCCTGGGGTATGTTCTGCACCAGAATGGACCGGCTTCCGATCTCGAACTCGGGCTCCTCGAGGCTGGTGGTGGTGAAGCGGGAGGTGTTGCGCTCGGTCGGGAAGTGCGCCTTCACGACGGGCCTTCGGTGTACCGGTCTCCTGCTGGCGGGCGCGAGTACCTCGGGGACAGTCTCGTCGCCTTCGGGAACCTTCATGACCGTGATGGAGTGGATGGAGACCTCGGAGGGCCTGATGCCCGGCGGGAAGGTCACGTCGTCGGCGTAGGGGTCTCCGGGCGGAGAGGGGAGCGTGCTGGAGGAGGACCGCGGCGTGAGTGCGGGGTCGGATTTCTTGAGGGGCGGCCTGGCGGTGGTCGTGGGCGCGTCGTCGGCGACGTGCCCTGAGGTAGGCAGCGGGAGGGCGACGTCTGGGGTGGTAGCTGAAGGGGTGGCTGAAGCGACGACGACGGGCGGCTCGGGGAAGACTTGCATCGTCGTCGACAGGGTCTGCGTCGCGCTGGCCTCCGCGGGGACGACGGGGAAGCGGGTGGCGTCGGGGATTTCTTCCGAGGGGGTCGGCTGCGGCGAGGAGGGCCCCGGCTGCGGCGAGGAGGGCCCCGGCTGCGGCGAGGAGGGCCCCGGCTGCGAGGTCGAGCTGGGCGGCGCCGCGGGCTGGTTCGGGCTCGGGCCTGGCAGGACGGCCGCTGCAGCGGACGTGGAAGGACGGGCGTCATCCGGCTGCTGCGTGGGCGTGGCTCGATCGAAGTTTGAGCCGACATCTGGAGTTCCCGAGGACGGTGGGCCGAATTCCGCCCCGGCTGCGCTCGTGGAGCCCTGGGCGCCGTCCACTGGCAAGATGTCTGTCGTGTAGACAAGGTCCGGGAGCCGCTGTTTGCGTCCACCTTTTCCCTTTCTTCTCCTGTTCTTCTTTCCCTTCCTCTTCCTCTCCTTCCTGTTCCTCCTCCTCTCCTCGCCACTGCTGGCCGCCTCGCCGGCCATCACTTCGTCCCTGGCCAAATGAGCGCCACCCCTGAAGGGGCTTCCCTGGGACGCCCTGTGAGCGCCCTCGCCGAAATACAGGGACGAGTCGGCCTGCGAGTCGAAGGCATCGCCTCCGTGCTCGTCCTCCAGTCGCGTCTGCGGCAGACGCGCCTCCGGAGGCTGTGTGGTCGTTGTGGTCCTCTGGTATCCGAGGAGTTGCAGGACCTCATCCTCGTTGGCGCCGCGGTTCATGTATTCGAGGAGCTGGCTGAAGCCGATCCCTCTCTTCTTCAGCAACTCGAAGAACTCGTCATGCGATGAAATGTTTATCATCTGCTTAATCTGCTGGATGGTCAGCAGAGCGGGCTCGCCCCTGGAGGCCGGGTTGCTGTACGGATCGCCGCCGCGACTCACCGGGTCGCGCGCCCTCGACGGGTAGTTGTAGGAGCCTCGGGGAGGGTATTCGTGGGCGTTGTAGTCGACGTAGCTCGGGCGCGGCGAGGTGCTCGGCCGCTCCTCCCGGTCCCAGTTGCGGAACCTGGTGGAGGACCTCTCGTTGCCGCTGGCGCTGCCGGCGCGGCTGTTGTGCCAGCGGCTGTTCTGCTCCTCGTAGGGCCGCTGGGGGAAGCTGCCGTGCGCGCCGCTCGACGCCGACGAGAAGTGCAGGGAAGGAACCTGACTCGACCAGCGCCTGTTGCTCTTCCGCGGGGAGGACCTGCAAAAGAGGCTGTGGTCAGGCCCCGAAGGGAAGCCCCCCTCCCCCGTGGGAGAGGCCTAGCTCCCCGCTCCCAGTGGCAAAACGGGAAGCCTTCGATATATTGGACAGAATAGCAGAGACCACAGAAGCCTTGGCCAGGAACAATATTTCTATTGAATTTTAAATGAAAAACAAAATGAAAGGCTTACGAGACTGACTGTATATTATCATAACGATATATAGTTGTTGTTAAAGTTATTACATCAACATTCTTTCTTAATGGACTTTGAATATGGGCTTACAACTGAATACGAAATGTTCACACACACACACACACACACACACACACACACACACACACACACACACACACACACACACACACACACACACACACACACACACACACATACACACATACACACATACACACATACACACACATACACACACATACACACACATACACACACACACACACACACACACACACACACACACGCACACTCCCTCCCTCCCTCCGGGCGCTTACTCCGTGTCCAGGTGCGACAGGTCCTCGCTTATCCTGTGGCCGAAGGTGTCGGGGCGGCCCTCGGGGGGGCTCGGCAGCCGTCGGGCCTGGGTGTCCCACGCGCCCTCGGCCGCGCCCGCCTCGGCCTCCCGCATGCCGCCCGCGCTCCTCGCGGGGTGGCCGCCGCCCCGCGCCCGCCCGCCCTCGTCGCGGCCCACGTCGTAGCGACTCCACGGCGACGACGGCGACGGCGCCCTCGACCCCGGGGCGCCGGCGTCGCCGAAGGTCGCCGGCTCGACGAGCTGGGGGTCGGGCAGCGAGCGCCGCCCGTGGCGCTGGACGCGTCGGCCACGGCGCCCTGGAGCCCGAGGTGGGCCACGGGCGCCCTGGAGCCCGAGGTGGCGGTGGCCACGGGCGCCAGCGGTTCGTGGCCGCCGCCGCTGCCGACGCGGGAGACGTGGCCCGACGTGTCCTTGGCCTGCCACGTGCTGTAGGGCGAGCGGCTGGCCACCACGGGCGGCCCGGTGTCGCTGCCGCTGTCACTCCTCACAGAGATGCCCACGCCGTGCCCGTGCCCGCTCCTGCAATCACAACTGCTCATCAGTTATTTGGGATTGGCGACGCTGCCATGCTCGCCACGACACCTCAGGGGAAGCGAGAGGGTGGGGGGAGGGGGGGAGGGAGGGAGGGAGAGAGAGAGAGAGAGAGAGAGAGAGAGAGAGAGAGAGAGAGAGAGAGAGAGAGAGAGAGAGAGAGAGAGAGAGAGAGAGAGAGAGAGAGAGGGAGGGAGGGAGGGAGAGAGAGAGAGAGAGAGAGAGAGAGAGAGAGAGAGAGAGAGAGAGAGAGAGAGAGGGAGGGAGAGAGAGTGGGGGGGGGCTGGCACCGGCGCTCGAAAGAGATAGTAGTTTGGCACTGATTTCCATTAGTGAAATTACTGTAATTGGTATTAGTAAAAATAAAATAGACTGAAGACGACAATTTCGAGCCAAATCCAAGTTTGCATTATTTTGGCAAATATCGCGATTCACGAAATTACAGTTATTGGCATTAAAAACCTGTAAAACAACAGCTTTTTCGGACCTTAAACCGAAGTTTGCAACTAAATTTAGAACCCGAAAACAGAAGGAACAGCCATGTTACGAGTCTTAATTAATACAAGGGTCAAAGTGGTTCGTTTCAGAGATCCGAAGCAG
>NC_051403.1:47282201-47292201 GCF_015228065.2 Penaeus monodon
TCCCTTTTTTTTTCCCCCCCCCCTCTTTCACTCGTTCCGTTTTTTTCCCCTCTTTCTTCCGTCCCTTTCTGTTCTGCCACCGCGCGTCCTCGCTGTTCATCGTCCTGTTCCCTCGTCTGTTCATCGTCCTGTTCCCTCGTCTGTTCATCGTCCTGTTCCCTCGTCTGTTCGCACATTACCTAAACTGATGACGGACGTGCGGACGCGCCTGTGGCCAGTGTGTGGGAGGAAAGCTTTGTCCGCGGGTTTCATCGCCATTCGTGTCTTTTCCTTTTCGTTTCGCGCTCGTGTGTCTTCGTTTTTTTTTTTTTGGGGGGGGGATGGTTAGGAATATTCTTCGTTTTATATATTTTTTTCTTTTTTTCTTTTTTTGTTGAGTTACTGCTATATTGTATTTTTTTTAAATGTATGAAGCGTGACAGGTGCGCGGGATAAAAAGGTCTCGAATGGAGCGCATTCCTTCGCTCCACTTTAATATTTCTTTCCCCTCCGTCTCTCTCTCTCTCTCTCTCTCTCTCTCTCTCTCTCTCTCTCTCTCTCTCTCTCTCTCTCTCTCTCTCTCTCTCTCTCTCTCTCTTCCTCTCTCTCTCTTTCATAAGGCTCCCGCGATAAGGTCTTGGAAGGGGCATCGAGTGGCGCCATCAACGCCGCTCCCGCCCGCTGCCCTCGTTGGCATCTCAGCCTCGAAGAAAGAAAAGATTCCCAAGTGGGTTTAAAACCGAGGACTTGGGATCAAGGAGGGTGACGGAGGCGGATCCGCTGTACTTGCGACTGTCTTTTGTTTTATTGGCGGCGGGGTTTATAGGCGGAGGGTAGGAGGGGGAGGGGGAGCAGGAGGGGAGGGAGGAGGAGGAGGAGGAGGAGGGAAGGAGGAGGAGGGGAAGGAGGGGAAGGAGGGAGGAGGGGGAAGGGAGGGGGGGGGAAGGGGGAAGGGACGCGGAGGTGAGGGGCAGGGAAGTGCGGTTCGGAGGGGGGGACCGGATGGGGCAGGGTGGAGGCGGGGCTTGGGGGGCGTCGATTGGTGGAGGGTGGGAAAGGGGCGGGCATGCAGTGGGTAGTAGTCCCCTTGAACCGTCAAGAATAAGAACCAGCACCCCCGTCCCCCAAAGAACCCCAAAACCCAGCAGAAAAAAAAAGAAGAAAAAGGGAAAAAGAGAAAGAAGAAAAGAAAATCCAAAAAATTAAAGTTTAGGAAGAGAAAAGGGCTCGAGAGCAGGAGAATGAAGAGAAGAAAATACAAGAGAAACTCTCTCTCTCTCTCTCTCTCGGTTGTTGACTGTCACCGCTATGATGAGGTAACAGACGATATCATGGCGCGACCTTCCTTACAAGGAAACTGTCTCCGCGCGCATGCCTTGCAAGGGAGAGCGAGAAAAAAAAAAAAAAAAAAAAAAAAAAAAAAAAAAAAAAAAAAAAAAAAATCATACTCACACGCAGAAAAAAAAAAACATACACGCACTGCCAAGCATCATTTTCCCATCACTTTACAAACTGCTATAAAAAAGAAAATTGCTATAAACGTATATAATAATCAAACTGCACGCTAAAAAAGAAAATCACACATACACGCACGCACGCACGCACGCAAGCAGAGCAACACGCACGCTCAAGCATTCTTTATTTTCTCTCTGTCTCCTTCACTTCTTCACTTTTATTTAATTTCCTTCTTTATCCTCTTACGTCCTTCCTTTCCTTTCCGTACAAACGAGTTTCAAACTACCCCCCCCCAAAAAAAAAGTAATAATAATAATAATAAATAATAATAATAATGATAATAATAATAATAAAAAAAAAATAATAATAATAATAATAATAATAATAATAATAATAATAATAATAATAATAATAATAATAATAATAATAACAATAATAATAATAACAATGATAAAAAGAAAATACACAAACTAACAAGCACCTCAGCCCAGCATTCCACCCTCACTTCCATTCCAGATCGAAGCATTTAAGAGAAAAGACCAATTGCTCAAACAACAGAAGCGGGTTATTCCTGTGGGTTCATTTCAAACATGCTGCGAGGGCTTCTTACCAAAGAGAAGAGGTTTTACATGCAACACACGGCAGGGTTTTTTCGGCCGCGTCTGTTTAACGTATCACATCGGGTCAATCAAGTATCTGCGTGTAATTCAAGACACTGTGAAATTCAGACTGTTTTTTTTTATCACTATCTCTCTCTTTATTTATTTATTTCTGTCTGTCTCTCTGGCTGGCTGGCTGGTTGTCTTTCTCTCTGTCTTTCATTCTTTCTCTGTCTGTCTGTCTGTCTGTCTGTCTGACTCTCTCTGTCTCTGTCTCTCTCTCTCCGTTTCTCTCTCTCCCTCTCTCTCTCTCTCTCTCTCTCTCTCTCTCTCTCTCTCTCTCCGTTTCTCTCTCTTTCTCTCCCGTTTCTCTCTCTTTCTCCCCGTTTCTCTCTCTTTCTCCCCGTCTCTCTCTCTTTCTCTTCGCCTCTCTCTCTCTCTCTGCCTCTTCCTCTCTCTCTTCCTTTTCTAGTTTATCATCCAATATCCGCTTTCCCTCCCTGTTGCCATTTCCTCTTCCTCTTCCCTTCTCCGAATTTGTTTGTCGATTCCTGCTTCATCCCTCATTCGCTGCTTATTCCTTGTTTTATTTTCTCCTCTTTGTTATCAGTTGTTCCTCTTCTTCCTGTCTCCTTTTCTATCTGTTCCTTTTCCTTGTCCGCTCTTTATATCGCTCTCTTTCTGCTTCTCTTTCTATATCTGTCTCTTCTTTATCTTATCTCCTTTTTTTCTGTTCCTCTTCCTTCTCCTTTCTTTATTAACTTCTCTTCCTTCTCATTTCTCTATCTCTTTCTCTTTTCTTCCTATTCTCTATCTCCTCTTTATTTGCTTTTTTGCCTTATCCTCTCTCTCCCTCTTCTTTCTTACCTTCTCTCTATCCACTATTTCTCTATTATTCGTTTTTATTTTCTTCTCTTTCTTATTCTCTCTCTATTTCTTTTTCTTCTCTTCCTCTTTCCCACTTTCTCTCTATCTCTTCTTCCTCTGTTCCTCTTACTTCTCCTCTCTCTGTTTCTTCCTCTTTCTTCTCCTCTTTCTATCTCCTCTCCTTATCTCATTCTCTTCCTTATCCTCCTTTTACCTCCTTCTCTTTCTTATCTCCCTATCTCCCCTTCTTTTTTATCTTCTCCCTATCTCCTTCCCTTCCTTATCCTCCCTTTACCTCCTCCTCTTCCTTATCTTCTCCTTATCTCCCCTTCTCCTGCTCCTCTTCTCCTTCCCTTCCTTATCTTCTCCTTATCTCCCCTTCTCCTGCTCCTCTTCTCCTTCCCTTCCTTATCTTCTCCTTATCTCCCCTTCTCCTGCTCCTCTTCTCCTCCTCTTCCTTATCTTCTCCTTATCTCCCCTTCTCCTGCTCCTCTTCTCCTTCCCTTCCTTATCTCCCCTTCTCCTGCTCCTCTTCTCCTTCCCTTCCTTATCTTCTCCTTATCTCCCCTTCTCCTGCTCCTCTTCTCCTTCCCTTCCTTATCTTCTCCTTATCTCCCCTTCTCCTGCTCCTCTTCTCCTCCTCTTCCTTATCTTCTCCTTATCTCCCCTTCTCCTGCTCCTCTTCTCCTCCTCTTCCTTATCTTCTCCTTATCTCCCCTTCTCCTGCTCCTCTTCTCCTTCCCTTCCTTATCTTCTCCTTATCTCCCCTTCTCCTGCTCCGCTTCTCTCTTCCCTTCCTTATCTTCTCCTTATCTCCCCTTCTCCTGCTCCTCTTCTCCTCCTCTTCCTTATCTTCTCCTTATCTCCCCTTCTCCTGCTCCTCTTCTCCTTCCCTTCCTTATCTTCTCCTTATCTCCCCTTCTCCTGCTCCTCTTCTCCTTCCCTTCCTTATCTTCTCCTTATCTCCCTTCTCCTGCCCCTCTTCTCCTTCCTTCCTTATCTTCTCCTTATCTCCCCTTCTCCTGCTCCTCTTCTCCTCCTCTTCCCTATCTCCCCTTCTCCTCTCCTCTTCTCCTCCCTTCCTTATCTTCTCCTTATCTCCCCTTCTCCTGCTCCTCTTCTCCTCCCTTCCTTATCTTCTCCTTATCTCCCCTTCTCCTGCTCCTCTTCTCCTTCCCTTCCTTATCTTCTCCTTATCTCCCTTCTCCTGCTCCTCTTCTCCTCCTCTTCCTTATCTTCTCCTTATCTCCCCTTCTCCTGCTCCTCTTCTCCTTCCCTTCCTTATCTTCTCCTTATCTCCCCTTCTCCTGCTCCTCTTCTCCTTCCCTTCCTATCTTCTCCTTATCTCCCCTTCTCCTGCTCCTCTTCTCCTGACCAATCGTCCTGTCGAGATGAATTAACTCGAGAAAATCACTCGTCCGCGCGGCTTCCTTGTGGCGTCCTTGGGGTTTGTGGATGTGTGTGGATGTGTGTGCATGTGTGTGGATGTGTGTGGATGTGTGTGGATGTGTGTGGATTTGTGTGGATGTGTGTGGGGGGAAGGGTGTTTGTGTGTGGGGGGAGGGGGTGTTTGTGTGTGTGGGGGGGGGGGTTTGTGTTGTGGAGTGTTTGTTTGTGGATGCGTGTATGTGGATGTATGTGTATTTGGGGGAGAGATGCTTGTGTGTGTGGATGTGTGCGTGTGGGGGACTGTGTGTGTCTATGTGTGTTTGTTTGTGGATATGTGTGTGTGGAGGGAGGGTCTGTGTGTTTGTGTGAGTATGTTTTACGTGGTGTGCGTGGATATGGATATCAATATGGATGTGGATATATTGATATGGATATGGATGTATGTTCATGCATACGTACATCTCCGTTACGTACATCTGCGTGTGCGTGTGCGTCGTTCATAAACTCTGTCCCCGAAAACAAAAACACAAACAAAAAAAAAAGGAACAGATAGCTTTGACTCCCGAACAAGGATCCCGTGGCACTCCCCCCCCCCCTCCTCCTCCGCCCCCCACCCCATGCCATTCATTATCACAACCCATGAGACACGCGGTCCCCTCCCCCCCCCCCATATCCTTCAACTCCCCCCACCCCCTTCACCCCCCCCCTCAGCTCCCACCTCCTCCCCCCCCTTTGCTCCAACTCCCTCTATCCCTCCTCAACCCCCCCCCCCCCCAAGGAGCTGAGGCCAGTACTTCTTATTTTGATTGTAACCAAATGCTAGAGAGCGCGTCTTCACCCCCTTCCTCCCCCACCCTTCCCCACCCTTCCCCACGCTACCCTCTCCCCCACCACAGATTGCTCTGCACCCCCTCCCCCACTCTCCCCACCTCCTTCCCCCATCTACAGATTGTATACCCCCCAACCCCACCCCTCAATTTCTTCCCACTCATCCACCCTCCTCTTCGCTCTTCCTTCTCAGACATTTTGATTTCCCATTCATTCCTTTCCTTCCCACTCGATTCCGATTTCCCCCCCCCCTTCCCTTTCCACTCCCCACCTACTCCTTTTCCCTCCCTCTCCACCTCCTCCCACTTCCTCACTCACTCCCTTCCCTCTCTCCCTCCACATTCAGCACCTCCCTTTTCTCCTCCCCACTTAACCCCTCTTCCTCTCCCCCTCTTCTCCCCTTCCACCTCCCCCCACTCCCCACTCACCCCCTCCCCCATTACCCAGCCCCTCCCCACCTCCACTCATCCTTCTCTCACCCCCCACCCCCTCTAAAAAAATGAGTAAGGAGGTTGCTATCGTCTCTGGCTGTTTACTCATGTGCTGACTACACATTAGGTTTTCGCTCGTCCACTGACAGATAAGGCGAAAGAGGGGGTTGGGGGAAGGGGATTGGCTGGCAGGGGTTCGTTGGGGTGGGGCGGGGGTCATGCAGAGCCATCTATGGGGCAGAATCAGAGGGGGAAAGGGGGCGTGCAGAGCCATCTATGGGGCAGAATCAGAAGGGAAGGGAGACTGCAGAGCCATCTATGGGGCAGAATTAGAAGGGGAGGGAGACATGCAGAGCCATCTATGGGGCTGAATCAGAGTGGGGGGGGGGGACTGGGCGTGCAGAGCCATCTATGGGGCAGAATCAGAGGGGGAAGGAGACGTGCAGAGCCATCTATGGGGCAGAGGGGACAAGGGAGAGTTATGCAGAGCCATCTATGGGGAGGATTTTTTGTTATAGTTTCCGATCTGTGTGGTTGATGGTCAGCAGAGCCGCGCACAGGAGAGAGAAACGAAAATATGAATAAAAAAAAAATCGCAATAACGGTTTACTTTACGATGCTGCGGAGTATACCGCATGCTTATTCATAATCCTAATCATAATAATGATACGAATAAAATAAGAATGGGAATGAGAATAAAAATAAGAATAGTAATAGTTTATGAATAATATGAAGTAAGAATCGGAAGAAGAATTAGAATTAGATGGATAACGAGAATAAAAAATAAGATTTAGAATAATAAGAATATTCAGATAAAAATAAGATTACATTATAAAATGTAAAGCCGTTATTTTGAGCGTAAGATGATCAGTCATTGAGCTGATAGGCAATATATGCCAACCCAGATCTGCTACTTTCAAAATGTCAACGCCAGAGCTGTCAAATAACATATGGCAACAGGACAGATCCGTTAGGTAAGATATGGCAACGGGACTCATCCGTTAGGTAAGATATGGCAACGGGACTCATCCGTTGGGTAAGATATGGCACCGTCACGGAACTGCTAGGTTACATATGGCAAGTCATTACAGCTGTTAGATTCCGTATAGCAATCCCCCAGAGGTGTTAGGCAAGATATAACACAGCCACGATCTGGTAGGCTAACTATGGCACGTCCCAGAGCTGTTCAGTTTGATATGGCAATAACTCGGAGCTGTCAATTTTAGATATGGCATGATAGGAAGAGTTGTTAAGTTAGATATGCTATCAAGAGCTGATGAGTTAGTATTCCGATATTGAAGTTCGTCAAGTTATATATGAAACGCGCTAAGGGCTTTTAAATCATATACCATACTCCGTTTAGGTCTGCTAAGTTAGCTATAACATGCTATTCAGGACTTTTGAATTATACATGGCGCTCTGTTAAGTTCTCCTAAGTTAGATATACCACTCTATAAAGGACTGTAAGAGTAGATATGGCAGAGACGCGTAAAATCAACGAATCTAATTGCAAACTTCCTAACTTTGCGGAAATGTATGTCTCTCTCTCTCTCTCTCTCTCTCTCTCTCTCTCTCTCTCTCTCTCTCTCTCTCTCTCTCTCTCTCTCCCGAACAGGAGGCCGATCTGCGGAAGGCCACCCTCTCGTGCTCTCAAAAACATCTTTCGAAAAGTGTAAGTGAATCCGCCACTTCCTGCTACGAATGGCAGGAGGGAGGGAGGGGGTGGGGGAGGAGGGAGAGGAAGAGGGTGGTGGGAGGAGGAGGAGGAGGGAGAGGGGGGGGGGAGAGGGTGATGGGAGGAGGAGGAGGAGAGAGAAGGGGGGAATTGGAGAAGGGAAGGAGGGGTGATGGGAGGAAGGGAGGGAGAATGGGGAGAAGGGAGAAGAGGGTGATGGGAGGAGAAGGGAGGGTGTAGGGGGGAGGTGAGGAGGGAAATGGATGGGATAGGGAGAGAGTAGAAGAAAGATAGTGAAGAGGGAGATGAGACAGGGGACGGAAGCGGAATGAAAGGGAGGCAGAAGGGAGATACAAGAGAAAGGATAGGAGGGAAGGAGAGCGTAGAAGCGAGGGGAGAGAGAGAGAGAGAGAGAGAGAGGGGGAGGAAGAGGAAGGTACACAGCACACCACCAAGAACGAGGGGAAGCGAAGCGAAGAGCGAAGGGAGGAGGCGTGGCGTCTACCTTCCCTAGAGGACTGAAGCCCCGCCCACTGGTGACCTTGGCTGCGACTGGGTTACGTCACGAGGTCAAGAGGCAGCTGTTCAGGTGCCGACTGTTGCCTCTCCCAACGTCTGCCCTTGTCACAACACAGCTTCGGGACTTGATCTAGAGCCTAACACTCCCCTTTCCATCTCGCACACACTCGCACGTATACACAGACATGCATTACGAGACACAAAAGCGATTCTGGTCTTCATAACTGGACACAAAAGCGATTCTGACCTTCATAACTGGACACAAAGGCGATTCTGACCTTCATAACTGGACACAAAAGCGATTCTGACCTTCATAACTGGACACAAAGGCGATTCTGACCTTCATAACTGGACACAAAAGCGATTCCGGTCTTCATAACTGGACACAAAGGCGATTCTGCTCTTCATAATTAGACACAAAAGCGATTCTGACCTTCATAACTGGACACAAAAGCGATTCCGGTCTTCATAATTAGACACAAAAGCGATTCTGACCTTCATAACTGGTCTAATGCACTTTCTTCTTCTTTTGCACCCGCGAACACCCAGGCACAAACACGCTTTGGAGTTCACGAAGAAGTAATCTCATTAACTCCAGCTCTGAGTCTGAAGAGGTTAAACTTCCTCGCATAAAATATGACACATCCACTCAAGTCGAATACAAGTTCCAGAGAACGAAATATTGAATAGATGAATAAAGGGATAGATAGACATAAAGTTAGACAGATACATGGATAGATAAACTGAAACTACGAACGTATAATGAGTAAATAAATAAGAAATAGGAAATGAAAAGGCATCGTGGCCGAGCGTGATTCAGTGGCCTGTCTTCCTCGCACAGCAGCGCCCTTGTCCGTCCTGATTCACCCATCGAGTTGGGAGACCAAGCACGTGAATAAATATATGTGCAGCATATTTATGGAGGCGGAGATACAGCGTGGAGGGTTATAATCTCTGCAAATAATGCCCGAGTATCGAGTTCGCTCGCTCTGCCCACGGCACTGATTAACACGCAGGATAATGGCGTAGGAGACGTGTGATGCGAATAAGGAAGTTGGTTAACTCCCTTGATAAAGACGTCGAGGTGCGAATTAAAGTCGGCGATTTGAGGAGTTTATCATTAGGTTGGCCGGGTTAAGAGTGACTGGCGATTGATGTCCATAATGGCACATAACGTCTAGATAAAGAGGAGCGAATATTAGACACTTGCCGAGAGGTATAAACACTTGTACGTAGATAGGCGGCACTTTCGCATATCCAATAAAGATAATATTTGCAACGCGAGAGTGGATGGCTTTTTAGTTATGAAATATAAAAGCCTTTGGCGTTAAGATAAAAGTACTTCGAGAGAATGCTTAATTAAAAACACAGCTTGGTTATTATGATGCAGGAATAATATTGTGGAATAAATTACTGAACGAAAATACAGGATACAGACTTTTTTTTTTAATCTTACGCGAGCCAAAAAGTACTTTATCAGAGTAAACCCAGATATCCGTGGTAGGCATGATGGTATCAGCATAACTGCCTGTTTGTTGAGACTCCCGTTATAAGCAACCATGCAGGTTTTAATTGCTTTTCCACGTTTGGGACGCGAGTCATATTTGGCTCTGTCCATGATTCACCGCACTCGCTCCTCAGTGTCGTGGGGTCTTTATGGTACTCCGTGTTTTCTTTTTATCCAAGAGATTGGGGGAAAAAAGCATTCTTTTGGATTATGTGTGACTGGCCAGCCTCGCTTGTCAAAGCAGTGGAGGTAGATCAATTTTCAGCGTAGGCTGTTACTCTCTCTCCCACCCACACGGGCGCGCGCCTACGGCTTGATACATCCGCCTACATGCGCGCACGCACACACACACACACACACACACACACACACACACACACACACACACACACACACACACACACACACACACACACACACACACACACATACACACACAAAAAACAACACACACACACACACACACACACACACACACACACACACACACACACACACACACACACACACACACATCAAAACCCCTCACACACACTAACACCCCCTCCCCACCCACTAACACTCCCCTACCACTAACACCTCCTCCCCCCACACTCCCACTTACCCCCTCCCACCACACTTTCAACCCAGTCAACAATAGAACAACATTATTCCGGTTAAAGTGACCTTGTGTCCGGTTACGTAACTCACACCTGGAGGTCAAGAGGTATTTACAGGTATTTATAGAATCTTTTACCACGAGATAAGTGCT
>NC_051403.1:47304701-47323027 GCF_015228065.2 Penaeus monodon
GAAGAGAAGAGAAGAGAAGCGAGAGAGAGAAAAAGAAAAAAAGAAAGAGAGAGAGAGCGAGAGAGAGAAAAAAGAAAAAAAGAAAGGGAGACAGCGAGAGAGATCGCTAAATTTCACTAGTTCGCTAAATAACTTTTTGATTCCTACGAATTCTTTGTTTCACTACGTTATACATTTTTTTTTTTTTTTCATTTTTTTCATTTTCTTTTTTGTCATTCTATTTCAAACTTGCTCAGAAGCCACGCCCCCTACTCCCCTGCTGAGAATTTGATTGGTTAATACATATTGTTCGTATCGCTTATCTACTTATAAACACTAACAGGTATGTTAATAATCAGATGTCTTTTTTTTCTGCATGATAAATGTTTAGAAAATGGAAATTCATATCTTTGTGGAATTTATATTCATTTGTATTCTAGATAGAATACTGATATGTGTTAAAATTGTATTATATTTTGGTCGAAGTCAAGGGTCATGTCGTGTGTGTACGCACACACACGCACAAGCACACGCATACACACACACACACGCACAAGCACACGCATACACACACACACACACACACACACACACACACACACACACACACACACACACACACACACACACACACACACACACACACACACACACACACCACACACACACACACACACACACACACACACACACACACACACACACACACACACACAAACACACACACACCACACACACACAACACACCACACAACACACACACACACCACACACAACACACAGCAGACACACACACACACACACAAAGAAACGAAAAACAAAAGACAAAACGACAAGAACAAGAGACAACTGACACACAAGAAAAAGAAAGGAAAGAGATGAATGAAGGGAAAACAGAGAAAGGAAGAAGGAAGAAGAGGAAACTGAAAGAAGAGAAGAAGAAAAAGAGGAAGGGAGGAGGGAGAAAGAAGGTGGAGAGAGGCAAAGAACAAGAAGAAGAGGGAAGGAAGGGAAGGGAAGGGGAAACTAAAGACAGAGGAGGAGGAAGAAGAAAGAGAAGAGGAGGAGGAGTAGGAGGAGAAAAAGGAAGAGGAGGAGGAAGGAAGAAGAGAAAGAGGAAGAGGAGAAAGAGGAAGAGAAAGAGGAGGAAGAGAAAGAGGAAGAGGAGGAGGAGGAAGAGAAAGAGGAAGAGAAAGAGGAAAAGGGAAAGGAGGAGGAAAAGTTATAGAGAAAAAGGAAGAAGCAGAAGACGAAGAAGGAAAAGACGAAGAAGAAGAATAAAAAAGAAAAAGATAAAGAATAGGAGGACGAGGACCCGAAGCACATTCAATAAATAGAAATTGACTCTCCCGGGCCATCAACTGCATATGCAAATGCGACCCCAGTGACTCTTAGCGCAACTATCCCTCGGAGCAAAGGCCGTTGATGATCGACATTTCACGAGTAAGCAGAAATCCTCGAAGAGTTTAACAATACTGATTGCATATATTTCCGCAATGTATACTTTGGTTTTCCCTGACCAGAACGAGACGGGGTTTTTCGTATGTGGTGATTATATATCAAAAATATAACAATAGATAAATTTATAAGTGAGATATATAAGGTAATATATTCAAAACTTATAAATTTTGTTATATTATTTTATTTTTTGTTTATTTTTTTTTTCTTTTTTCGTATTTTTACTAATTAATTGCAATTTGTAATTGTTGTTGTGTGTTAAAAATAATAGAATTAAATTATTAAAAAAATAAGTAGCGTGGTTGTGTTAAGAAATATATAATCATATCTATAATATATTTCTATTAATAACTTGTATATTTGTTATTTACGAGTACATATCATATATATGTGTGTGTGTGTGTGTGTGTTGTAGTGTTGTATTGTATGTGTGTGTGTATGTTGTGTGTGTGTGTGTGTGTGTGTGTGTGTGTGTGTGTGTGTGTGTGTGTGTGTGTGTGTGTGTGTGTGTGTCTATGCGTGCGTGAGTGAGTGTGCGTGCGTGTATTCACGTGTGCATGTATAGGTGCGTATCAATGGGCGTTCCACCTTACATTCATTCAGTCCCCATCCTTCGCACACACCGCGTAACCATGCGTGTGTGTGTTCTTTGCCTCCCCCACTCTCGCCCTGTCGGCTGAACAGAACACACACACACACTTCCCAGCGAGCAGACACAAAGCCGGCACTGAACCACAATCCAGTGATAATGGACCTCATGAGAAGACCATGAGGAGGCCATGAGGGACACAAAGCCCTATAGTGGCCCGTATTATTATGCACATACGGGTGGCCACCGCGCATTCAGGTCCTTTCCACACCCCGGGTATTATAACAGTGATGAATACAAGCCTATCTGTGCCTTGCTATAGGGCTGTTGAATACAGGCATGTGCAGTCTGAGAAAACTAAGTATCGTTACCCTTTGCACTAAAAAGAAAAATCGACGAAATGGTGTGAATACAGGCGTATAGTTACGAGAGAAGCGTTCATTCTCATGACACTGTACTTTGTTATATACGAGAACAGAGGTATTAGTACCCTTAGCAATGATGAACAAAGGTATACGTTTTGTTATAACGCTGATTTCTTATAATAACTGATGAACGCAAGCATGTTCCTTACTGAGCGCTGATTAACAAAACCAACCTGTAAACAGTTATGAACATAAACACCATACCATGATTGACGAAGAAAAAAAAGTTAAAAAAAAGATAGTGATGGTGTTATTCTGACCTTTATCATGCCTTTATTTCATTTAATCTTATTATAACACTGATATAACTACAGAACCATTCACCCTTGCAATTGAACTAAAGAAACAAGTTAGACATGAATATATGTCTGCAGGTAAGAATTTCGTTTTTTTTAAGAGAGAGAGAGAGAGAGAGAGATACGAGAGAGGATAGAGAGAAGTAGAAGAGAGTAAGAGAGAGAGAGAACGAGAGAGAGAGAGAGAGAGAGAAGAAGAAGAGAGAGAGAGAGAAGAGAGAGAAGAGAAGAGAGAAAGAGAGAGAGACACAGAGACTGACAGAGAGAAAGAGAAAGAGAAAGAGAGAGAGGACAGAGAGAAAGAAAGAGAGAAAGAGAGAGAGAGAGAGAGATAAACAGATAGAGAGAGACACAGAGACAGAGAGAGAGAGAGAGAGAGAGAGACAGAGAGACAGACAGACAGAGACAGAGAGAGAAAGAAAGAGAGAGAGAGTGCCACACGGACAGACAGAGAAAGAATGTGAGAGAGAAAGAAAGAGAGAATGACCCCAAGGTGTTACGCAAATATATAACTTAGTATATCAATCTTCGATATCAGACTTCAGAATGTTTGGCATTTTGGGCTCGTCAAAGTCCATTACAGCTTTTTGACCTCGTGACCCGAATTAAAGCAAGGTCAAATTGGGATGGAGGGAGTAGCTATACGGGCTGTAAAAAAAACCCAGGACTTGAATTTCTGGTTGTTAAAAGGGAGAGAGAGGGGGGGTTGATGGAGAAAGAGAGAAAGAAGAAAGAGAGAGAGAGAGAGAGAGAGAGAGAGAGAGAGAGAGGAGGAGAAGAGGGAGAGAGGAGAGGAAGAAAAGGGAGGGAGGGAGAGAGGAGGGAGGAGAGAGAGGGGAGAGAGGGGAAAGGGAGAGGAGGAGGAGGAGAGAGAGAGAGAGAGAGAGAGGAGAGAGAGAGAGAGAGAGAGAGAGAGAGAGAGAGAAAACAGTACGAGAAAGAGGGAGGGATGAAGGGAAGGAGAGAGAGAGAGTGGGGGTGGAGGGCAAGAACGAAGGGGGGGAAGGAGGGAGAAGGAGAAAGGAGAGGGAGATGGTGGTGGAAGGAAGGGAGGGGGAGGGATGGAGACAGAGAGACAGACAGATAGATAGAAAGAGAGAGAAAAACATAGACAGACAAGAATGAGACACAGAAAGACACACAGAAAAAAAAAGAAAAGAAAAAAGTAACAGAAAGAAAGAAAGAACGAAAGAAAGTGTAAGACAGAGAGAGACACAAAGAGAGAGAGAGAGAGAGAGAGAGAGAGAGAGAGAGAGAGAGAGAGAGAGAGAGAAATAGAAACAAAGACAGATGAAGACGGGTAGGCCTACGGACAGCGCTGTTGACTCAACTCAAAACTCAAAACACGGGGATCGAGAAGCAAGGCCTCGCGTTCATTTGATCGGAATCCCATTCAAAGAGCGAGACAAAAAAGAGAGAGAGAGAGAGAGAGAGAGAGAGAGAGAGAGAGAGAGAGAAAGCGAGAGAAGGAGAGAGAAAGATAGAGAGAAAGACAGAGAGAGAGAGAAAGAGAGAGAGAGAAAAAAAAAAGAGAGAAGGAGAGAAAGAAAAAAAAAATCGATTATCTATCTATAACACGATAGACACAGATGTAAAGGATTGATTTATGGATCGGTGAAGGACACAACGATCTCTCCTCATTGGCAAGTACAAATAAATGAAAAAAAAAGAAACTTACGAGCAGTGATCAGCCGTTCTTCAGAGGACACTGAAAGAGAGGGAGCATTGTGATAAAGTTCCGGAGCTGATCGTGTGTCTTCGAACAGCCTAATCCCTGTCTCTATAGGATAATATTAATATCTCCGTTGTGTGAGTGTTTGATAAAAAAAAAAATGAAGAAAAAAAATTTATTGATTGATTCGTTAAGGAGTGTAGTACAGATAAAAGTCAAGATTTATATTCGCTAACGATCTCTTTCCTATATATCCCCCCCTCCATAGAACTCTACGAAAACAGATAAAAATAAATAAATAAATTCGGGAAAATTCCAAAACTCTTAAAAAAAAAAAAAAAAAGAAGAAATAAAAAATAACTGGCAACTCGCCCTCTTTCTCAGTATCCACGGTGTTGCCATCAGGAGATCGCTGAATTAACAAAGGGACAGGGCACCCAAGGTATGAGTTAAAGAAAAGAAGCTTTGTCTTCAAGGCAACAAAAGCTTTCTTTGTCTTTTTTTATTTTTTTTCTTTCCCCTTCTTCGCTTTTCATTTGCTCCATTTTGTAGGTGAACCTTGAAACCTAATCAATTTTTTTTTCTTTGGGGGGGAGGGGGGTGTAGGTCAAAACACCAATATTAATTCATCTTTTCATTAATTTAAGCTGATTTTTTCTTATTCCTTTATTCATTAATTTTTCTTTCTTATAACACTATATATATATATATATATATATATATATATATATATATATATATATATAAATTATATATATATATTTTATGTACTATAATCTAAAAAAAAAATTGTCCAAATTTGAATAAGTGAGGGAAATAATATGCAAATTATAGAAAAATGTAAAGAAAAGGGGGAAAAGGATAATGTGAAGAAACGAAAAGAACCAAAAATAAGACAATGAAGAAAAAACAAAATAATAAAAAAAGAAGGGATAGAAAGAGAGAGGAGAGAGAAGAGAGTGGAGCGAGGGAGAGAGAAGAGAGAGAAAGAGGAGAGAGAGAGGGAGAGAAGAGCAGAGAGAAGAGAAAAGAGGGGAGAGAGAGAGAGAAAGAGAGAGAGGGGGAGAGAGAGAGAAAAACAGAGAGAGAAGAGATATAGAGAGGAGAGAGAAAGAGAGAGAAGAGAGAGGAGAAAGAGAGAGAGGCTAAGCAGACAGAGAGAGAGAGAGGAAAAGAGAGAGAGAGAGAGAGAGAGAGAGAGAAAGAGAGAGAGAGAGAGAGAAATGCAAAGAAAACATGAGAAAGAAATCTATGACTAAAGTAAAGAAAAAAGAGACAATAAAAAAACAGAAACAAACATACATAAAAATGAATAAACGAGAAAAAAAGAAAAAGAAAGAAAGAAAAAACACACACACGATAAGCAGAAGATGAAGGAGAACAAGAACAAGAAGAAAAAGAAAAAAAAGAGAATAAAATAAAGGACGAAGCATAAAGAAAAAAAGAGGAAGAATGGAAAAGAGAGAGAGAAAGAGAGAGACGAAGAATAAAGAAAAAGAAAAAAAAAGAAAAACAAAAAGAAAAAGAAAAGAAGAAAAAACAAAAGAAGAGATAGAAAAGAAATAGAAAAAACGGAAGAAGAAGAAGATGAAGAGAAAGAGAGACAGAAACAGAGAGAGAGGAGAAGAAGAAGAAGAAGAAAAAGAGAAAGAGAGACAGAAACAGAGAGAGAGGAGAAGAAGAAGAAGATGAAGAGAAAGAGAGACAGAAACAGAGAGAGAGGAGAAGAAGAAGAAGAAGAAAAAGAGAAAGAGAGACAGAAACAGAGAGAGAGGAGAAGAACAAGAACAAGAAGAAGACACAAAACCCGTAAGAATGTTACAACCACTATTTATACCTTAAAGTGAGACGGGACTTGTAATGAAAATAAAACCCCAGCTTAAATTTGCGGTTGTAAAAAGAGAGAGAGAGGGGGGGAGGGAGGGGGGGAATGAGGAGAGAGGGAGAAAGGAGAGAGAGGAGAGAGAGAGAGGAGAAAAGAGAAGAGAGAGAGGCGAGAGAGAGAGGAAGAGAGGAGAGGGAGAGAGGGGGAGGGGGAGAGGGAGGAGGGAGAGAAAAAGAGAGAGAGGGAGGAGAGAGAGAGAGAGGAGGAGAGAGAGGAGAGAGAGAGGACAGAAAGAGACAGAAAGAGAGAGAGAGGAGAGAGAGAGAGAGAGAGAGAGAGAGAGAGAGAGAGAGAGAGAGAGAGAGAGAGAGAGAGAGAGAGAGAGAGAGATCATCGTATTTCAGGTTTTCTTTCGGAAATTTTTAAACATGATGAAGAAAAGGGAGGGGGGGGGGGGGGGTTGGCGCCTTGTCCACAAAGCTTGTTATTGTTATTGCTTGTTATCTTGGGTTGTTATGGCTGTTATGACCGTTATCTTTTTTTTTTTCTTTTTTTGCCGTTATTGTTATGGATTTAAATAATTAGGTTCGTTATTTTCAGTTGAACTTTTTCTTTCTTTCTTTTTTTGTGTGTGTTTTTGTTTTTGTTGTATATCTTTTCTTCTTCTTTATCATCATTATTTATGTCGTTCCTTTCATAGTTATTCTTATTACTGATTGTTATCATTCTCATCATCACCTTTAATAATCATCATCATTATCATTAGGAGCAGCAGGAGTAAGACCAACAGTATCATCATTATCACCATCGTCATTATCATCATTACTATCATTTTCACATCTACTGACGCTGTTATCATTATCCGCAGTCACCACTACCATCACCATCTTCATTGTCACCATTATATTTCATTTCTACCATCAATGTTCATAATTTTTCACCATTATCCTCATTTTCACCATCATCCTCATTTTCATTTTCATTTTCCAGCACCATTCTCATTTTCACCATTATTTTTTCACTACCATCATTTTCACCATCATTTTTCACGCCCACCATTTTAACCATCATTTTTTTATCCCCACCATTTTCACCATCATTTTTTCACCACCATTTTTTCACCATTTTAAAAATTTTACCTCATTTTTTCCCCACCATTTTCACCCCAAATTTTTTACCCCACCTTTTTACATCATTTTTTTTACCCCCCATTTTCACACCCCTCCTCAATTTCCATCTTTTTTTACCCCCCATTTTCTAATTTTTCACCCCCCATTTCACCTCATTTCACCCCCACCATTTTCACCATCATTTTTTCACCACCATCCTCATTTTCACCATCATTTTTTCACCACCATTTCGTCAACATTCCATAAAAGATTAAATTAATAATTGAACAAGACCGTAATTTCAAAAGAAGCGTCGCTGAAAAACCACAAATGAAATTAAAATGTGGTTTGGAAGAAAAATAAGACGCTTTTGCTTATTGTTTTCTCTCGTAAAGATCATTTTTTGGGTGCCTTTTCTTATTTTTTGTTTGTCTGTTGTTGCTTTTGTTTTGTTTTGTTTGCTTGTTTACATTTTTTTTTTGTTTCGTCTTTTGGTTTGTTTCCATTTTCGTTTTTCTTTTTATTATTAATTTGACTCCACGATCTTTTCTCTTCTTCTTCTTCTTCTTCTCTGTCTGTCTGTCTGTCTCTCTCTCTCTCTCTCTCTCTCTCTCTCTCTTTCTCTCTCTCTCTCCCTCTCTCTCTCTCTCAATATCTTTCTTTCCTTCTCTTTTCTTACTAAAAATAAAAAATAAAATATTAATAAATTTCTTCATATATTTTAAGGGAGAAGAAACTCCCCTTTATTTTCTTCACTCTCCGTTCCCCTCTTTCCTCTTTCCTCCCCCTTTCACTTTCCTCTTCTCTCCTCCCCCCCTTTTCATCACCTTCCTTCTCCCTTTCTCCTCTCTTTACCATCCCTCTCATTCTCTCTCTCCTTCCTTCATCACCCTTTCCTCCTCCCAATCTTCCTCTTCCCCTTTCTCCATTCTTCCCCCATCTCCCCCCCCCCCACTCCCTTCCTCGAAACCCAATTATCCTTTCTCCTTCTCCTCTCTCCTCTCCCCTCCCTCCTCCCTTTTATTCTCCTGTCAAACGAAATCGCCGTTCTTAAGTTTTCCTCGTCTGTTCTCAAGTTCTGGGCCAATACACAGGGGTCTCTGTACAGTGCACTGTCCTGGCGTGAGATGTGTTGTAATACCCAATGAGGCGGATATATTTACGTGTATATTTTAGCGCGTGGTGAAAGGTAGGGTCTAATTCACGGTAACTTAAACACATCTATGAATTAAGTGTCTGCGGACGTGTCTACGCTGTAGACAAATTTGTATACACAACTCATATGTACACATACAAACACACACACACGAAAGCACGCACGCACGCACACACATGCACACACACGCATACACACACACACACACACACACACACACACACACACACACACATATTTATACACAGACATATTTAATCACACACACATACCATACATACACACACACACACACCCTACACACACAGACGATAAACACGATAGCATAGGATTAAGAGTAAGTGTCTCCGTGAATATGAATTTCGTATAAAAACGTTTGAGAGAAAAACGTTTCTTTGTTTACGTGGCTTTTGTCAGCGCACGTGTGTTTGCGTTTCTGTGGTTGCGTGTGTTTGTGTTAGTTTGTTGGTTTGTGTGTTTGCTTTGTGTTTGTTTGTTTGCGTGTGTTTGGTTGTTTGTTGGTGTGTATGTGTTTGTTTGTATTTATTTTTGTGTGTGTTTGTGTGTATGTGTGTTAATACATGTGCGTGTGTGTTTCTGTTAATGGGTTTGTGTGTGTATTTCTTCGTTTGTGTGTGTGTGTATGTGAATACTTGTGATTGTGTGTATGCGTGTATTTGAATGTATTTTCATCTTTGTTTGTGTGTATAAGCGTAGAATTGTAATTATTCATTTATTTGTGTATGCTGGCGTATGTGTGTGTGGATATACCAGCTTGTAAATCTGTGTGCGTGTGTGTGTGTGTGTGTGTGTGTGTGTGTGTGTGTGTGTGTGTGTGTGTGTGTGTGTGTGTGTGTGTGTGTGCGCATGTACATGTGTGTTTGTTTATTCCTCCTGTACAGCATACTTCTGATATCAGATTACCCATTCTCGTCACATCAATGAGCATAATTAATCTCAATACACCGACAGTCTCAAAACACATCTCCTTCTCAAAAAAAAAAAAAAAAGAAAAAAAAAGTACGCTCGTATTTCATCTCAATCCCAGCTCGCGGTGACGTCACACACACACGCCCTCTGGTAACAAGACCGCGGCTTTTCTCCCCTAACGCAAAATCCCCTACACAAGAATTCCCCTTACACAACCCCCCCCCACACACACAATATCCCCCACACAAAATCTCCCCCACACAAAAATTCCCCCTACACACACACACATACCCCCCCACACACACACAATATCCCCCACACAAAAATTCCCCACACACAGAATCCCCTACGCAAAATACCCTACACAAAAATTCCTCCCACACAAAATTCCCCAACGCAAAAAATTCCCCCACACAAAAATTTCCCCACACAAAATCTCCCCCACACAAAATCCCTCCTACACTAAAATTCCGCCTAAACAACCCCCCACCCACACAAACACAATATCCCCCACACAAAAATCCCCACAAGCGCCGCGCCGGAAACAGGGCGGAAATTTAAGAAATTCCCCAACGAAATGTCAGCCGGGGCGCGGGGAGAAAGGAGGAAAAGGGAATTGAGGCGAGCGTAAGTAATGATAGGTTTGTTTCCCCAATCGAAATTGAGGAAGGGAAAAGGGAGGGAGGGGGAGGGGGAGGGAAGGAGGAGGGAGGGAGGGATGAAGGGGTGACAGAGGAAGGAAAGGGAGGGAAGAGGGGGAGGGAGGGAGGGAAGGAGGGAGGGAGGGAGAAAGGGGTGAGGGAGGGAGGAAGGGAAAGGGGAGGGAAGGGAGGGAAGGAGGGAGGGAGAAAGGGGAAAATGAGGAAGAGCAAGGGGAGGGAAGGAAGGAAGGAAGGGGTAAGGGAGGGAGGGAAAGAGAGGAAGGGAGGGAGAAAAATGGCAGAATAAACGGAAAAGGGATAAGGGAGGAAAGGAGTTAGAATAGAATAGAGAGAGAGGGAGGAAAAGAGGCAAAGAGAGAAGACAGGTAGGAAAAGAAAGAGAGAGAGAGAGAGAGAGAGAGAAGAGAGAGAGAGAGAGAGAGAGAGAGAGAGAGAGAGAGAGAGAGAGAGAGGGAGAGAGGAGAGAGAGGGAGAGAGAGAGAGAGAGAGAGAGAGAGAGAGGAATATAGGGGTATGGAAGGGAAAGGAGAGATAATAGAAAGATGAGAAGGAAGGGAGAAAGAGGGTGATGGAAGGAGGAAGAAGAAGGAGAGAGAGAGGAAAAAATGACAGAAGAAAAACGAGAACTTTTAAATATTTATGCATATTCACTGCATCTTCACGGAAAAGACCACCCACCTCCCCCCCCCCCCCTCTCTCTCTATTTTCTTTTTCTCTATTTCTCTCTCTCTCTCTCTCTCTCTCTCTCTCTCTCTCTCTCTCTCTCGTCTTTCGCTCTCTCTCTCTCTCTCTCTCTCTCTCTCTCTCTCTCTCTCTCTCTTCTCTCTCTCTCTCTCTCTCTCTCTCTCTCTCTTTCTCTCTCGTCTTTCGCTCTCCGCCCCTCACTTGTTTGTCAACCGTCAAGTCTGATGAATCGGGAGCCCCCCCCCCCACTTCCCTTTTGCCCTGGCCCCGCCCCCTACCCCTCCCACCTCCCCCCTCCCTCCTCTTCCTACCCCCCCTCCCCTCCCCCTCCCTCCTCCTACCCCTCCCTCCTCCCCTCCCCCTCCCCCTCCTCCTCCCTCCTCCCCTGCCCCTCTCCCTATTCCTCCTGCCCCTCCCCCCTCCCCCTCCCTCATCCCCGCCCCCATAACGTAACCCGGCATTTCAAGGGGCGGAGCCTTAAAAAAAAAAAAAAAAAAAAAAGGAAAAAAAAAGAGAACACAGAAAATAAATTAATGTGCCGAAAGGTTCTTTAGCAAAGAGAAAGAACGGGAGAGCGTGAGGGGAAAAGTGGCTTTTGAAATGAGACCTCGCTTATGAGGATCCATAACTTAGGGGAAACGAGCGTATTAAAAATGCGAAAGAAAACCTTGTCGATGATGTATTTAACAGCGAGGGACTACGAACGCAAAAGCTATTTTTGGAGAGAGGAAGAGAAATGCGAAGAAATAGGGAGGAAAGAAATAGAAGAAAACAGAAGAAAAACAAGAAGAGAGAAGAGAAAGAGAAGAAAAAAAAGATAAAGAAACAGACAGATAAAAAGAACTAGAAATAAATATTTGCAACCGAGACAAAAGAACGACACATAGAGAGATAACCAGACAAAAAAAAGCATAACAAGAGATAAAACAAAAGAGATAAACAGAGAAACGGACAACGGATTTTTCAACGGCTCAGTAGTTCGGTGATTGAGTCGTTTCGCGCGAGAAAGAGCGAGAAAGAGCGAGAAAGACGAGAAAGAGCGAGAGGGAAGAAGGGAAGCGGCCCTCTGTAAACAGCCGAGTCGAGCGAGGCTGTTATGATGTATTGTGGATGTAGTTCTTGAGCTGAAGAGTGCGAGGAGAGGAGAAGGAGGTGGAGGAGGAGTAGGAAGAGGGGAGGAGAGGAAAGGAGGAGGAGATGGTGGTGGTGTAGAATGAGAGGAGAAGGAGTAGGAAGAGGGGAGGGGAGAAGAAGAGGAAGGGAGGAGGTGGAGGTGGAGGAGGTGCTGTAGAAGGAGGAGAATGAGAAGGAAGACGAGGCAGAGGTGGAGGAGGAGGTATATGAGGTGGAGGAAGAGGATGAGAAGGAGAAGAAGAGTGAGGGAGGAGGAGGAGGGGAGGGAGAGATGAAGCGAGGAGGAGAAACAAAATTGGGGGAGAAGATAGAGAAATAGGGGGAAGAGGAGGAGGAGGAGGAGGGGAAGAACAAGAGAGATGAAAATGGAGGAGGAGGTGGAGGAAGAGTGGGATAAGGAGGTGGACGGAGAGCGAAAGGACGGGGGGGGGGGTACTTTTCAAATGCATCCTCAGTCGTTCCTCAGTTACTTCCTTTTCCTCCTCCTCCTCCTCCTCCACTTCCTCCTCCTCCTCCACCTCCACCTCCTACCCCTCCCTTCTTTCTCCTTTCTCCTCCTTCCACCTCTCCCCTCCTCCTCCTCCTCCCCCTTCCTCCTCCTTCCTCCTCTTCCACCTCCTCCACCTCCACCTCTCCCCTCCTCCTCCTCCTCCTCCTCTTTCTCCTCCCTCCTTCCTCCACCTCCTCTTCTTCCTCCTCCTCCTCTTTCTCCTCCCTCCTTCCTCCTCCTCCTCCTCCTCCCCGGCGATTTCATCATCCGGAAATGCTCCCACGACCGTCGCCTTTGATGAACGAAGCTCAATAAGGTTTCACACACAACAGCCCAGTGTGAAGAATGCAACGATTGTGTGTGTAGAGGAGGGAGAGGGGAAGGAGGGAGGGAGGGGGAGGGGAGAGGGGAAGGAGGGAGGGAGGGAAGAAGGGAGGAGGGGGAAGGGGAAAGGGGGAGGGAGAGAGAGAGAGAGAGAGAGAGAGAGAGAGAGAGAGAGAGAGAGAGAGAGAGAGAGAGAGAGAGAGAGAGAGAGAGAGAGAGAGTCTTCTCCCGTTTCTCTCTCTCTCTCACACACCACACACATGCTTCCGACCGTCTGTCCTCACCTGCTCCGTGTTACCGCGTTGCTTCTCCTCCCTCTCTTTAACACCCTCTCCTCTCCCTTTCCTCTTACGGGCCATAAGTGAAAGGCCCGGGCGAAGCCAGAACTTCGCAAATCTCAAACGAACAATCCTTTCCTCCTCAGACCTGAGGATGGATTCCAAGTGGATTCCGAAACTGTAGTCTCATTTTCAGTAAATCTATCATTTGCATTGTCGGTTTTTCTACCATAGTATCAACACGGAAGCGTGTTTTACCATTCATATGTATGTACACACACACACACACACACACACACACCCACACACACACACACAATATATATATATATATATATATATATATATATATATATATATATATATATATATATATATATATATATATATACATATATATACATAATACATTTATATACATAAATATACACATATACATAGATATATATGCATATGGGTGTGTGTATATATATATACATACATAAACACACAATTTTCGGACAGTTCGTTGAGCAGCCGCGCCCCTTCACACAAACATAAAGCCAACTTGTACTGCGTTTTTTTTCGGTTAAGATGCAAAGAAAGAAAAGAATTCTCTCTTTGTTCACATTTCCATCTCACTAGAAAGCATTCCTCTGCCGTTTGTTCAGGTGCACTAAACTTCCGCCAGATTCGTAAAATCCACAGAAGATAAAATTTTCAGTTGCCTCGATATATGCTTTTAACAGAAATCAACTGATAGCAGTCTTGCCACAGCACAAACGGGCGAGAGACACACGCACACACACCACACACACACACACACACACACCCACACACACACACACACACACACACACACACACACACACACACACACACACACATATATATATATATATATATATATATATATATATATATATATATACTATATATACTTATACATATATATATATATATATATATATATATATATATATATATATGTATGTATGTATGATTTGTGTACACATATACAAGCATACATACATAAACTGATAGATGTATACATATACGCATAATTACACACGCAATGCAGAAAGAGACAAACTATATATAAAAAATAAATAAAATATATATATATATATATAATATATATATACTATATATATTACATATATATATATATATATATATATATATATATATATATATATATATATATATTCAGTTCAGTAAATACCCTTCCATCAGAATTAGTCCCCAGCCTGAAACTTAGTCACGGAAGTCACGCAACACTTACACGCCCACAACCCGTACACAACCTTGACTGATTGTTTTTTCGTGGACATTTCACACGCCCTCTTTGTGACGTCACGAGACAAATTTGTCAAGCGCCCGTGACCCTTCTCCCCCCTCCCCCTACCACTCTCCCACACCCTCTTCCCCCTCCCCCTCCTCCTCCCTCTCTCCCCCTCATCACCCTCCTCCTCCCCTCTTCCCCCACTCCCCTCACCTCCCTTCCCCTCCCCCCTATCCTGTAATAGTACCTGTTTGTGGTATTTCATCCCTCTCTTTTCTTGAGGTCAAGCTAGGTCACGCGAGTCAGGGGTTAGGGTGAGGGAGGTCAAGGAATGAGGAGATACGTGCTTGTGGAAGAGATGTGCTTGGAAGAAACAAGGAAAAGGAGGAGGAGGAGGAGGAAGGAGTGACAGATGAGCATCGGAATGCGTCATCAGCTGCGTGCGTGCGCGTGCTGAGGTATATCATCCTCAGGCTTCGTAACAACTACTGGAGTAGAGGCATCACGGGCCTCGGCTTGCGAGCGAATGCTGAGGGAAATCCGTTCTCAGGCTGTGGGACAAGGCGTCACGAGCCTCGGATATGCGAGTGAGTCCTAAGGGAAACCCGTCCTCAGGCTTTGAAACAACCACAGGAATGGAGGCGTCGTGGGCCTCGTATTTGCGAGCGAGTGCTGAGGGAAACCCGTCCTCAGGCTTTGCAGAAACAACGGGGTCTGACAGTACGACAACCGGAGCCGCGGGCTGAGACGAAGGCGTGGCTGACTCGGCAGCGGGCACGTAAGATTCCTGAAAGATGGCAACGTTACTGGGCGCGTATGGCAGGGAAAACGCGACGGAATGAGAGAGCGAAAGACATCTTGCTTTACCGGGAGGATTGAGATCATACACGAACACACTAAGCACGGCAATCTTGTCCTGTGAGAATCTGCGACGGGCGAATTAAAAGACGGGGAGGTCTTCCTGTACGATAGGGACGTCGACAACGGCGAAAAGACGCAAGATACAAATACATGTGACGCCTGAGAGGATTACTATGAATAAAAGTAACACATATCCCTGACCAGTGTATCAGTGTCAAATATGCTGAGTTTCGTCAAAGTCTCTGTGCGTCTGTTCTGAGACAGCGGGAAATTCATGTCACGGTGTTTGTGGAAGAGCCGATGTTCAGTGTCAGTAAGTGATGAAGTGAGTACACTGTTCAATCGAGAGCATATATGTGATAGGTTACCAGGAACTTGTTTAGTGCGTGTTCGGGAAAGATCAGACAAAGCGGGGGGGGGGGGGGGGGATAACACGGGAGGGGAGGTGTGTGAGGAAAATGTGGCGTCACTCGTGGGGTCGTGCGTTTGTTTGTACATGTTCGTATTTTCCTGCGTTTTCTGCGAAAGTGGCATCAGTCAAGATTGTAGAATGTAATTTAAGAGAAATCAGTTATGGAGTGTTAGGAAGAGATAGTGAAAAATTACAAATGGAAGTCGCTAATTGAAAGGGAGTGGTGAGTGCGAGAGAGGGCGATGCGCCGTTTTCTGTTCAGTGGGGAAACTAAAGCATATGCACAGTGCGGGAGTAAATCGGACAATATGGAAATAATCAAGGAAAGATAGTATCACCTAGATATCCTAAAAAAAAATGCGCCTTAACACAATACTCTGACTACCCTTGGAATACGTAGTTGGTTGCGGGGCTGGTTACGGGTTGGAGTGGATCGTCAGCGCGAGGAAGTGGTGGATCGTCAGCAGGAGGAGGTGGTCCGTCGGCGGGAAGGGTAGGGTTCGTTCGTCTGTGCCACAGTGTGGATTCCCAGACTTCGGCTCACGGTTGGGCACGGCTGGGCCAGTAATTCCCTCGTTGGGCGAAGGGCGCCAATTAACGTTGTGTAACGGTTTGTACGCGTGAATATATGCTGAGTACTTGGTGAGTGCTGGAGACAGGCTATTGTCAGCACATCGACAAGCGGTGCGTCAGATGTAAACACGTGTAGGTTGCTTGCTTTGCTTGTTTCTTGAGATCTCTCTTGTGTGTGGTATTTTGATCTGCGTCTGCTGGGCCTGTTGCTTCGGAGGCAGGAGTCTGCAGGGCCGGAGGCAGGGGTTTGTTGTGGGCCGAATCCCGTCGCTGCCGCCACTGTAACGATGGCCGATGAGCGGCAGAGTGCAGACAAGTCGCGTCTGGCACTATGCGGAAATCTTGGGCAGGGGCAAAGGTGGAATAGACTTCTTGCTTGTTTGTTGTCACGTCGTGTCCGTCGGGGTTTGTTCAATTTCATGGGCGACGCGACTTCGTACTTATTCGGCATCGCCACACACGATGAGCTTGACGCTCGTTTCAGTGATTATGAGAGCCACTTGGGCTCTGTTGTTAGCAAAATTAAAGGGACCCTCAATGCAATTCATTCTATCACTGACACAGTAAACTCTCTAAATAACATTACGCGTAATCTGGCCATCTATACTGATAATAATGCGCAGCTAATCGCTAGTGAACAACATTTCTCTCTCCTACTCATACATACTTCCCTCTACCAGTCTCGTGTCCGTCTGTTTGTGGACCACTTCACACGCTCTCGTCCATGACCTTATCCTTGCCGTTCACGGTACTGTTATGCCCTCGCTTATTCCCCCACGGCTCTGGCTACGTCCGTTGACCGTGTCTCCACAAGGTCTCACGCCAAGTATCCGGCAATATGTATGTGAATATAAGTATATTTATTTATATATATATATATATATATATATATATATAATATATATTTTATATATATTTTGGTGTGGTGGGGTTGTGTGTGTGGTGTGTGTGTGTGTGTGTGTGTGTGTGTGTGTTGTGTGGTGTGTGGTGTGGTGTGTGTGTGTGTATGTGAGTGTGTGTGTGTGTGTGTTTGTGTCTATATATATATATATTAATATGTATTTTATATATATATATACATATATATATATATATATATATATATATATATATGCCGCAGGGCGAGTGGTTCGGACTCAAGACTGTCACGACGGCAATCTGAGTTCGAGGGTTCGAGTCACCAACCGGCGCGTTGTTCCCTTGGGCAAGGAACTTCACCTTGATTGCCTACCTAGCCACTGGGTGGCCAAAGCCAGCCCAAGTCAGTGCTTGTCCCAAGCTCGGATAAATAGAGAGAATGATTACCTGAAAGGTAACACCTGCACTCTCCGTGGAAAGGAACTTGGGACCCTACCACGTACTCACTCCAAGAGCATCACAACATGAAAACTACAATTAAGTATCAGCTGTGACCACGGCGGCTCAGACATGACCCACCGTTAAAAAAATGTATATATATATATAATATATATATATATATATATATATATATATATATATATATATATGTATATATATATATATAATCATCGGTCTGCTCGGGTTGAATGGAGGTGCTTGCAAAGGGCCACGGTTGTCCCGTGAGCGATGCGGTGGCTGACGACTTATTCGGCGCCATGTTTCGTGCTCTGTCCCAGAGGCGTCGAAGAGGGGAGAAAGAGAGGAAGGAGGGGAGAGAGAGAGGGGAGGAGAATGGAGAGGGTGAGAGAGAGGATAAGGGGGAGGGAAGTAGGAGAGAGAAAGGTAAAAGAGATGGCGAAAATGGAGAGGGGAGAGAGGAAGAGAAAATGGGGGAGGGGAGAGAGGAAGAGAAAATGGGTGAGGGGAGAGAGAAAGAGGGGACGGAGAACGGAGAGAGAGGGACGGGGAAGGAAAGGGGGAGATAGAGTGAATAAAATAGGAAGAGAAGAAGAAAGAGAAAAATAGGGAAGAGAGACAGGCTAAGGGAAGGGAAGAGAAAGAAATGAAAAAGAAAGAAGACAGGGAAGAAAACCGTTAAAAGACAAGATGAGGAAACGGAGAAAAGAGGGAGAGAAAATTGAGAAGCAGGAAGTGAGAGAAAAGAGAAGGAGAGGAGAGGAAGGTGAAACCGTCATAATATTTATATCTATCTATCTATCTATCTATTTCTATATATAATCTAGCTTTCTGTCTGTCTACCTAACTATGTACGTATGTATGTATGTATGTACGTATGTAGTATTT